>NW_013952771.1:343707-345999 GCF_001266775.1 Austrofundulus limnaeus
TATTATTATTATTATTATTATTATTATTAAGTAATTTTTTTTACTTTGGCTACTTTTTAGTTTCCTTTAAAAAGAAGAAAGTGAACAAAGGGAGGACAAAACCAAAAACATCAAACCGAGGGAAAAAACTACATAATGAGCATAATTTGAAAGTCATCTCTTTGAGAAACAAGGAAGCCTTGTTGGTGGTACATTACTGTTTTCTGTCTCTCAAACTGTATTATTGTTGATTTATTAATTTCACATTCCTATAAAGAAAAACAAATTATGTTTTTGTCTGCAGGTGACAAAATGCCTTAACATGTAATTTAAGGTTGTTAGTTAAGTGTCGACAGGATTGGTTCATATCGGGAGCTGACGAGCAGTTTTGCTCCTAAATGATTCAAGGGTCAGATTTAAGTGACTTAGCAAAGAAAAAAAACATGGTTCTGAGAATGATTAAGTAAAAATGAGTGAAGATGCAGCCTAAAAACAAAAAGAAAAGAAAAGAAAAGAAAAGAAAAGAAAAGAAAAGAAAAGAAAAGAAAAGAAAAGAAAAGAAAAGAAAGCCTAAAGAAATCTTGATCAAGACCACCATTAGAATAAACTTCTTGGAAGCAAAACAAAAAGAAACGATGGGCGACTCGACTGACTTTCAGTTTTTTAAGCCCATGATTTGTTTTATTGTTTTGCTTTGGGAGATCACAAATCTCAGGTGAGATCTAGGAAAGAAAGGGGTTTTCAAATTATGTTTCCACATTCAACACAAACCTTTTACTCACTGCATCAAATTCAGAGGCGTTTTCACCTTTCCTGTTCAAATTGTGCTTTTAAAGCAAAAAATAAATTCAGTGCTTTTAAAAAATAAACATGTAAAATTAGCCTTTTTCAATGCTTATTGATACCATTACAGCTTTTTTCCTTAAAAACTTTTAAAATGTGCTAATCTGTGAATGCTGAGTCAGTACTTTACTTTCACTTGAGCAAAATTTCAACCACGCAGGTATGAAAATGTTCAGTTTGTTCTGGTCATTATGAGTGAGATTTTGGAGCTTTGTAACTTTTATATGTTTTGAATTATTTACCTTTATGCATTTAGAGCTCGTTAGATCTTTCAAAAATGTTTTGCTAATTTGGCCTATTTCTACGGTTTTGTCTGTAAATCAGTGAGGTGTTCACAGAAAACGTATTGTACTGTATTCATTAATTTATTGAACTTTGGAAATGACAAGCATTTGGAGGAATTGGGTGTATTTTTTAAAGAATGTAGTGGAATCTTCAGATACTTTGGAGTAAGGATGAGGACTGTTTTAGGTGTGATTGCTTTGCATTCTTTTACCAAAAATTAAACCTTTTCTAGTTTATAACTCCATTATTTTAAAAAGCAGTATCAACTGAGTGTCAGTAAATACAGCTGCTCTCAGAAGCATCTGACRTGATTTATAACCCCCTGTGTTTCTGATTGCTCTCTCTATCTGTTTCTAACCTTCCCTCTCTCTGCTCTGCCTCCCTGTATGAAGCTTATACAGTCATATGAAAAAGTTTGGGCACCCTTGTTAATTTTCCTGATTTACCTTTATAAATCATTGCTTGTTTGGATTAAAAATATCAGTTAAAAATATCATGTAGAGGACAAACACAGTGATATTTGAGAAGTGAAATGAAGTTTATATGATTTACAGAAAGTGTGCAATAATTGGTTAAACAAAATTAGGCAGGTGCATAAATTTGGGCACTGTTGTCATTTTATTGATTTCAAAACCTTTAGAACTAATTATTGGAACTTAAATTTGGTTTGGTAAGTTCAGTGACCCTTGAACTCCCATACAAAGGTGACTCCAATTATGAGAAAGGGTATTTAAATGGTAAATAGACTGTACGCATATAGCGCCTTTCTATCCATCTAGGACACTCAAAGTGCTTCACACTACAGTCATTCACCCATGCACACACACATTCACACACTGRTGRTGGCAAACTACAATTGTAGCCACAGCTGCCCTGGGGCACACTGACAGAGGTGAGGCTGCCATACACAGGCGCCACCGGACCCTCTGACCACCATCAGTAGGCAAGGCGGGTAAGGTGTCTTGCCCAGGGACACAATGACTGAGTCAACTGGACGGGGATTGAACTGGCGACCTTCCGGTTCCAGGACAACTCCCCTAACCACTCTACCACAGCCACCCCAGGGGGGCAATAGTAAGTTTTTCTCCTCTTTGCATCTTCTCTGAAGAGTGGAAGCATGTGAGTCTCAAAACAACTTTCAAATGAGCTGAAAACAAAGAATGTTCACCATCATGGTTTAGGGGA
>NW_013952771.1:346642-349568 GCF_001266775.1 Austrofundulus limnaeus
GGCCTTCATGCAGAGGAACAAGCACAACGTTCTGGAATGGCCATCTCAGTCCCCAGACCTGAATATTATTGAAAATCTGTGGACCATCAAACCTGAATGAACTAGAGATGTTTTGTAAAGAAGAATGGTCTAAAATACCTTCAGCCACAATCCAGACTCTCATTAGAAGCTATAGGAAGTGTTTAGAGGCTGTTATTTCTGTGAAAGGAGGAGGTACAAAAGGAAATGTTAGCATGCTTTTAATGCATGGCCCATTTTCTAAAACACACTCTGAAGCTTGCTAGCGACTCTCCCGTCCCTGCACCTCTGTTCAGACATCAACTGGAAAACAAACAGTGTTTACTACAAACAGATGGGAAGGAGGAAACGTGGTCTTATGAGTGTGATGGTCTGTTTGTTGATGAATAATGTCAGCTAGTGTTTTGTATACTTCAAGGATATTATTTAAGGCTTCTTCTTACAGCCAGCGTCCTGAATGTTTATCCGTTATTAGTCTCAGTTGTGCCCATATGAGACACATGAAGAGCTTCACATGCAAGTTCCTGCAATAGCCTTCCACTCTCCATACCAGAGCTTTGAACTTTGATGATTTTAAACAGAGAGGGATTGATATTATCGTCTTTTTGGGTCTGTTGGATGTGGCCACCATCTTAAATCAGTTTGACTTCTAATCCAAGCTGGAGCTTTCTCCGTGGGTGTGTAATGCCTTTTTTTTTTTTACTAAAGAGCCAGTTGTAATTAACTTTGACTAAACATGGATAACAAACAATAACTGAGCTCTACTTGGTATTTCTCGCACAGAAACAGAGTTTTATCACAGCCTCTTATAACCATTGAAAAGTACAACTGACTAAACGTGAAATGAATAAAACAGAAATATTATTAAAAGTAAAAGCAAGTTTTACTTATTGTTGAATTCTGATAAAAAGTTGCTGTTTTGAATTCTGAACTCACACTTTCTGACAGGAAATTCTCACTGGAGGGGTGTTCCAGTTTAAATTTGCAACCAGTATAAGTGTGTTGTAAAAGCAGCCAGCAAAAATGCAAAAAAAAAAAAAAAAGGTTTTTTTTATTATTGAATTTCGCCAGCTGACAACTACTGGCTACTTTTGAATCTTGTCACCTCCACCTAGTGGTAGGATGCTGTAATTGTGCGGGTAAATTAATTGACGTGCAAGAAGAACAAGTATTATCTTTTACCTTTTAAATTTATTTTGTTGCATTAAATCATACATTTGAAGTTTATAATTGATTTAAAATGTATTTTTGGGGGGGTGGGACTCATTGCCAGGCCACACAGAAGTCAAATGTGGCCCGCGAGCCTTGATTTTGACAAGTGTAACAATAACTTTCTGCAGGTTTTATTAATATTTGTCCTGTGGGTCATTGTGTGCTTTGCTTTGTGATAAGTTTCACTGACTCGTTCGAGGCAGGAACCAGGCAAGGTGACTGATAGTTTTATCAGAAGCCGCCACAGTCCTCATCCTTCAGTCAGTGTCCTGGCTCAGGGAACGAGGAGAGGTGTGAAGGTTTCGGTAACCAGTCGGTGGAAACGAACTGCAAACTTTTTGACCTGAAATCGGGCTCAGGTTCCAATTACTGCATTCCTGCCCTGCAGCCATGAGGTCATGGTCTCTGAGGAGTTCACATCTTAAAATCAAAGAGGGAAAAAGTTTAAAGTAACTTTTAAATAAAAAGAAATTCAGGACTACAGAGACTATTTAGCTGAAAATATGTGAAATATCTCTGTCCTTCAAACGGAACTCGTCTTTTGCAGACATTAGAGCAACAAAATTAGAAAGTTTTAATTAGAAAGATAAATAATTTGCCCTTTGTAAGTGTGAAAGTAAAGGATTTTTGTATTTTTATATATTAACACCAGATGCTACTGATAAATGTGTGGGTTGAAAGTTGACATGTTCAACACGACTTTAAAAAGTATGACTCTGATATTCATGTCCCTTTCTGCTTAAAATAAATTTCTGTGGGAGGCTCAGAGTTTTAGGAAATTATGATTTGCCAATAAAAAACACCTAATGTTTGCAGCTGGAAAGTGTGTGTTTGTGTATCTGCAGTAAGCAAAATATCTCATGAACCATTTGACAAATATTAATGAAACTAATTTGAAATCAGTCCAAATGAAGATAGCCGCCAAAGCGAATCAGCTTTAGCTAACATTCAAATGTTGATAACATAGTGAATATGACAGATATTTAGCTCATATTTGGTGTGGAAGTAGCTGAGACTAATTCAGATACTCTGAGTGCTAATAACTTACGCAAGATCTGTATTTAAAGCTTTGGCATGACCTACTGAAGTCAACCTCATTTGTATGTTATCAAAACATCTCTTAACTTTTGGGATCAATCCAATTCAGGATGGCTGCCACAGCCAGCTGAGCTTTAGAAACAACAAATTAGCTACGATTAAATGAGTTTTACAGACATTCAGCTAAATGTTTACATTGTAGCAGGGGATGATTCCCAACACATACTGAGCCATAAATTGCATAAGATGCATGCTTTAAATTTTGGCATTAACTGTTGGTATCAAATCGGTCTGTTAGCAAAATATCTCATTAACCTCATGTAKTTTAATGGATGCTTCTGAAAGTAATCATTGGATGAACATTTACAACTGATTACCTTTTAAAGCCAATCCACTTCAAGATGGCCACCTCAGTCGAGTGACTTTGGAAAACATAACTGTTTGTAAYTCAGCCAATTTCACAGATGTTGAGTTAAAACTTGACCTGGTAGCTGAGAGTCACCCACAACACATGGACTGAGTGGGACTTCTTATAGTTATGTGATTGTGCATTACATTATTTTAAAGGTTTGACCAAAACATAACACCATTTTCCTCCACTATAAGATGATCTTACATATGGCATTAAACATTTCTTCAAATAATGCTAGGTTTTTAC
>NW_013952771.1:349624-355037 GCF_001266775.1 Austrofundulus limnaeus
CTAAAGAACAGCATGAACAAGTGTTAAATCAAAGCACCAAGGTTTTCCTCTACTGTGCCTTTTTGGACTACAGGTTGGTGTGTGCTTGTGCTTTATAAAACGAAAATTTCTCGTTTAAATCTAGGGCCAAGAAGATTTTATCTTAATAATGTTTTTTTTTATATATTTGTTGTTCTAGTCTCTGAGGCTTTAATCATAAAAAAGATCAGCTATTTTGAAAATGATCCATTTCCTTTTGCTCCTTCAAATCCAAAACATCCAGCGATGCGTGTGTTGCTGGTGCAGCTTGACGTTGAGCAACAGCCCTCTGCAGAAAAATGCTGCTTTAAAAACTGAATCCAGGACACTGTTTAGAGAGCATGAATCAATTTTAAAAGAGGAGTCTGATTTAGTTGGATTCAAAGGCTTTCACCTCTTGCTTCCTTCTTCCCCTCGAGCTCATGAAAACTGTGAATTATTACACGATCCTGTCAGATTGCCAGGGTAAAATCAGCAGGAAAAAAGTTGTTTGCATGCCTCCCCACAATGGATTAATTTTGAGCTATCTCTGCCAGACATGTTCATGTAAAAACAACCCCGTCCTTTTTATTTGTTGTTTTTTGTTTTTTGCACATTTATTCTTCAATTTTTAAATTATTTACTGTGTGAATGTTCTTTACAGTTCTAATGAGGGAGTGTGGTCCAATGAAGGCTGTGTGCGCTCAGAGGGAAACATGTCGTATTCTGTGTGTTTGTGCAACCACCTCACCAACTTCGCCATCCTTATGCAAGTCGTGCCCTTGGAGGTAAGTATTATTTTTTCCTTCCTTTTTTTGTGGGCAAAGGAGGTGGGTGCTGCTCTTGTTTTTTAAGACATAAAAAATGGAAGATCTTCCTTATGAAAGAATTTGCCTGGATGAAAGTCTACCGTAGGAAGCTCTAGAGACTGTATGTTCTTTAAAGCACTGTTGRTGCCTTTTCAAATGCGTTGTCCATACCAAAAGCACTGATGCACCCATATACCATCAGTGAAGCAGGCTTTTGAACTGTGCACTCATAAGAGGTGGATGGTTTAGTACAAAGGATTTGGTGTCTTTGGTTTCCAAAAATAATTTTAAATTTCAACTTAATTGTTGAACAGCTTCATCACTTTGCTTCAGTTCACACTGCAAAAAATAACTTGTAAGATTTAGATAAAATCCTTATAACAATTTTCAAGTACATTTTCTGCTGTAAAATCAGGTATGATATACTTGTCATTGTTAAGTAAAATGTACTTACCACCACGATTCATTCCAAACAAAGTCATGAATTTACCAAGTAATTGTTACTCAGTTAGTTTGTCACACTTATGTAAATAAATTAGGTAAAATAAATAAAATACTGTCATATATAACAATATTTTATTTACTTCACTTAATTTTACTAAGATAGCCTTTATTATCCCTCAGTGGGTGTCAAGATTGTGAAGGGGTTGGACCCAGACCGCTGGCAGGCATGAGGAGTTTAACAAAATGAAAAATGTATTAAATAAAAGCAAACTATCGACATGGCGGCAGAACTTACAATAAACACTTGAAGAAGATGATTGTAGGCATACAATGAACAAACAAGAACGTGATGACAAGAGACTGGTTAAATACACTGAGGGAGCAGTGGGCTGCCATTTAAAAGGGACATAGGCAAAATCCACTTTTTTTAGTAATTTAATGCATTTTTTGTGAGTCTCTAGGAGTGCATTGCAGTTTAATTTAGTGTCTCTATGTGCCACATAGATATCTTTATATTCTGTTTGGGTCATATTTTTCAACCTGTTCAGTTTTCTCTATCTTCTTTGATGTTTTCTGAACTATTATGTCAAAGTACCTGCAACAAAATCAATATATAATGTCTGGACTTACTTACTTGCGGCGTTACAAGCTGTTTCTTAGTTGTACCAGTTACTTTTACAAAGTGTTTTTGACCATGTTTCAACATTATTTGACTTGTGTCACTGACATTAAATTAAATATAAAGACATTTTTTTCTCAAATAAAATAAATGATGCTTCAGTTCATTCAGGTTTTTAGGTTAGCTCAGTCCATTGGATACATATCTGCACTTTAAACTCACTGAAAAAATGTCTTCACTGTTTTTCTGTTTGTTCTTGCACCACTCAGTTTTGCCCAGGCTTTACTTTTCAGACAGAAGGCCAAAAATATGATTCTATACTTCAATGAATATAAATATAGAGGAGTTTAGGGTTTGTGGCTGCAGAACAAGCTCAAATCATCAAACGTCCACTGCCATTCTCCAATCATGGTCCCTAACTGAATATTTTCAATGATGATGTTCACAATCTTGGGATTTCTCTATATGTAACATTACAAACTCAGGSTTTGGAGAGACAACAGGCTTTTTCCTGGCAGCTGTCAAAACCTGCCATACTTGTTCAGTCCTTTTTAACTGTGCTGACAGGAACTTTGACCTTCAACTTGCTAACTGAGCCAGGAAGGACAGGGATAGAGCTTTTGAGTTTTTGCCATTTCTCTAAATATTGCACAGTTTGATATTAATATGAAAAATGTTCAATCCTGATGACTGATGACAATGGATTCAAATARTCATTTTGTTTTTATTTTTCTACTGCTTTTTTATTTTGAAATGACCTCATAACCTCTCTCAGATTGATGGAAAGCAAATGTTACTCTTCTAAGACGATTTATGATGTGTTTGCTCTTTGACATTACGCTAACACAAATCAAAATTCTCCAGATCAGCAACAAACAACCAAAGACCAAGATGTCCATGTGTTTACAAAAACTCAAAGGCTCCACAAAGGTTGGACCAAAGTTCTGTATTATATTAATAATAATAATAATAATTATGATTATAATATTTGTGTTTATTAATTAAATAATTAATTTTGAACATTGTAAGAGAAAAAGTCAATATACTACTACTAATAATAATAACTAGAACATATTGAAAAAAGTTTCCTGTCAGCAAAAAAACCCAGATAATAGAATAGAATAGAATAGAATAGAATAGAATAGAATAGAATAGAATAGAATAGAATAGAAATAGCCTTTATTGTCCNGAATAGAATAGAATAGAATAGAATAGAATAGAATAGAATAGAATAGAAATAGCCTTTATTGTCCCGCAGAGGGGAAATTCAGGTGTCACAGCAGCATCAGTACAGAGGTTCACACAGTAGTTACTTTACAAGCTACAGATAGTGCTTACTAAACAAAAATTAACAATGACTAGCCATGATACAACTACTAATAATAAAAAAATATATATAATATAAATAATTATGCAAGGATAGGAAAAGATATGTTTACCTGTTAACCAGGTAAAATATTAGGGCACTTGGGCCATGGCAATAAATAACAAAAGTGACACATTATTTTCAGTATGACCAGTGCCTGAAATTGAGCAGGAAGACGTTTAAACATAAACCATAGATTAATTAACTTAATTTAATTTTTGACTGATATGGAAGCATGTGGTTTCATGATTTTCAGTTGACCTATTTTTTTCTTATTGAAATTTGTTGTTGTCTTATTGTTAGGAGCTATTATGTTTTCAGAATAAAATGCAGCAGGCTTCTGTTTTCAGGCTGTGTGCCTCCCCAGCACTGAGCTTTAGTCCTTAAACTGTATTAATGAAAGCAGTGCAAAAAGCAAAAAGAATACATGACTGTTATTAAAAGCATACAGTCACAGGCTCAGCTTCAGTCGTGCTTTTCCAGTAAAGCAGTGACAAACATTATAATGTGTGGTTCTTTCAGGTCTTTGTGTCACTGAATCATTTTCATAAGATCACAGCTTCCAACTTGTCCTTTTAAAAAACATCCACTTAAATTCCCTGTTCTCCCAGTTATTCCTTTCTTCCCCTCTGGCTGCCGTCCTCCACAGCATTAGACTCATTCAGAATCCCACCTCTGAAAACGCCTGTCACTTTGCTGCAGAGATTGCGTGCTATGAAAGTGCAGCTAGCATCCACAATAGCGTTTTTTAAAAATAGAAAAGTCGACTTGTTTTTGCAGCTCAGTGAAGTAGTTGGGTATTTAAAGGCACACAAGTCTATCTGATGCTATACATTCCCACAGCCGGCCTCTAATTAGTGGGCTGCCTCATCTCCCCCGCCAGCTGCAAAGGGAACATCCCACGTTTCCCTTTTCTTGAAGCCTGCGACTCTCCTGCCCTCATAATGACAGGGCACATGTGTAGACAGTTCATAGAGAATCAAAACCAAACCCTCAAAATAGATGGAACTCCAAAACAACATCTATGCACGAAGCTCATCACCATCGATGCTTGCAGATCCAAAGCATATCATCATAATGATATTTAAGCTTCTTGGACTTTTTACATTTTGTTCATTCAGTTCATTTGACCTAAAACCATCAGACAAATATTAATCATCACTGCTGTGCACAGATTAGATCAGCCTTTCTCATGAGCCTCCTGTTTGCATTTCTGCCTGCTGAAGCAGAAACATAGTGAAGCAGGTTACATTAGCACTGCTTATATTTAACGAGTGGCTACCATTTAGGACAAATGATCCATGTTGTCCATCATCTGTCCCCTCACACAGCTCACCACTGACCACAAGATGGCACTATCAACCATTGGTTACATCGGCTGCTCCATCTCCATCTTCTGCCTTGCCATCACGCTGGTTACTTTTGCCGTCCTTTCGTGAGTTTCAGTCTCTTGGTCACAGTTGTGGAACATTTAACAAATAGGATCACACTTTTACAAATAAATAGATGATCTGTTGAATGTATACTGTTTTTTAATTAAAAATGTGCATTTTTAGACAAGCCCTCCATTGTTACTGCCTGCAATTTAAAGGGGTGATATTTTTGCCTCTGTGTGTTTGTCTGTAGTGTTAGAAAAATATCTCATGAACCAGCAAATGGATTTTAATGAAGCATGCAGAAAATATCCAGTGAATGTTCATCTATAACTTTTTAGAGTCAACCCAAATTTAAAAAGCATTGCCAGAACTRACTATGTTTGACACAAAATCGGCTACAACTCAGTCAGTTTTACAGAAAATGAGCTGAAGTTTGATGTAGTAGCAGCTGCATGGGTGTAATTTGCAGGGGGGGGGGGTATGATTCCCATAAAATTACATAATTTGCTCTAACACAATAGAAATTAACTGGTTAAGCACACAGCAGCAACTCTCTCGTTATCTTTAGGTAACTTTGACCCATTTAAGCATAATAGCTGAAAATGACGTGCAGGGTTTTAGTCTGCTCTTGTCACATTATGGCTGTATTTGTTGAATCACGTGTTGTAATTTTTCCTGGCAAATTTGTGAGCCAGTTTCTTGCCAGTTTCTTGAAAAACTGAGAAATGTGGGTATGTCGTACATCCTAAAAAATGTAAAATGTTTGTTACTGTTGGAAAAAATGTGTGTGTGTGTGTGTGTG
>NW_013952771.1:355292-357238 GCF_001266775.1 Austrofundulus limnaeus
GTAAGTAAGTAAGTAAGTAAGTAAGTAAGTAAGTAAGTAAGTAAATAAATAAATAAATAAATAAATAAATAAATAAATAAATAAATAGGCAGAACACCCCCCTCCCAAAAATAATAAAGTAGACAAAAAGTCAATCCTTTGAGTAGCTGATATTCTTCCTCAACACATTTTTTCAACTGCCAACATATCAGGTGAGACAATATTTCATCGTTTAAGATTTACAATTTTTGAGAAAAAAACAGTTGTAACTGAGTCACAGTAAGTTTAGTTTAGTTTAGTTTATTTATTCATTTCTTTAAAAACAAAAACATAAATTCAACAAACAACAAAAATACAAATAAATTAAATGAAAGGTAGCAGAGAATAATTTTTCTAATTAAAGTTGGTATCATTGTGCTGCACTGTAGGTCAGTTAGTACCATCCGTAACCAACGCTATCACATCCACGCCAACCTGTCCTTCGCCATCCTGGTGGCTGAGATCCTTTTGCTCATCAGCGCTCGTTTTGACCCGGGCACGGTCAGTACACGTCCAAATAACACACTGGCAATTATGAGACCTGGAATTCCCCTTAGAGGAAAATAATTTGCTAGTAAAAAGCCAGTTGTTGTGTTTTCTTGTGGTCCCAGCTGTCCTGTAAGGTCATGGCCATCCTGCTTCACTTCTTCTTTCTGAGCGCTTTCGCCTGGATGTTGGTGGAGGGCCTCCATCTCTACAGTATGGTGGTGAAGGTGTTCGGTTCTGAGGGCAGTAAGCACTTCTACTACTACGGCATTGGCTGGGGTAGGTCTTTTCGTTGGTACATCCAGTTGTTTCTGAATTATTTGATCAAATAATGCTGAATAAATGGTTAGTTATTGGTCCAAGGTTCAACAAGTCTGCAGTAAATAGAGCTAGTTTAACACTGACCTGTTTTGGTCTCAGTGAACTTGAGAGGTATAAGAAACTGTGTGCACAATTATATTGTCTTTGACTGCTGCTGTGTGCATGAACTCCCTTCAACATGTTGAACCTATTAGTGCAAATGATCCGTTTTTATGACTTCCTTTCCATTGACTAGAGTAATTTTTCATTTTGTGTGATCATCTGCAAATTATATGCTGGAGACTTGTCTGACAGCAAAAAGTAGAGCTGTGATGCAAAAAAAATGCTCACTTAAAAATAATTACAACTGTTATTAGCTGCTATTAAAAAATGTATCTCTCAGTCCCAACAAGTAGTTTCTGTGGAACACAGCAAAAAACAAACAAAAAAAAAACTCTTGAATATAAAAGGACTAAGTGCAAGAAGACATGGAATGTGTTGCAGAGAGAATAATAAGAACCAGAGCTGGGTGACTGACAGAATACGTGATGAGATCAGACCCCACAAAGTTTGGTCTTCTTAGTTTTGGTTAAAGAAACCCCAGAGGAGTTTTAACCACAAAAAAATGAAAACAGTATAAATACAAGAGTTTGCAAGAAAACAACTTTAGTCATCAAAACTTGATCCAAACAAACATCCAGTTGAGAATTAAGCTGTTATTTTTGTGTATAAAGAAGGTCTGTGTTTTATAAAAACAATGTCAGTTTTGAGAAATACTCGTTGCCAATTTTTATTTCAAATACTATCTAAACTTTCATGAGTTTTTCTGTGTCACAGCTAATCAATCTCTGCCTCCAGCAGCCCCCTGAGTGTGTGCAGCTTCTACTTTCCCCCATATTGGCTGGTATATCTGGCTAGAAGTCATGCCAGGAAAACCACTTTAGCCTTTTTTAACTGAGACATTGTTAGAGCCAGTGGCA
The DNA here is from genome assembly GCF_001266775.1 of Austrofundulus limnaeus. Lineage (NCBI taxonomy): Eukaryota > Metazoa > Chordata > Actinopteri > Cyprinodontiformes > Rivulidae > Austrofundulus > Austrofundulus limnaeus. Next base: position 357,077 of record NW_013952771.1, read on the forward strand.
CCACCAGATAAGAATTTATGTGGGGGTGGAGGTGGGCCACTGAAAATCAAGGGGTGGTACAATAAAAATTTGAACAGCATTTCAGGAGATTTGTTATTTTGTTGTTATTAAATGGGTTATTTAACAAATGCAACATGTGAGTAAGAGAATCATTCTGATTTA
>NW_013952771.1:358206-372412 GCF_001266775.1 Austrofundulus limnaeus
AATTGGACGCAAAGGGACCTTTGAAAAACGTCAATATGTGACGACTCGGGAGTGAGAATGTGTTGGTGTTGTCAACACATCAGTTCAGGACCCCTTCACACTGGATGGAAACCACATCAAGCGCTTTACGACTCATTAGAAGAGACTGAATGGTGACAAATTTTGGGGAAAAAATCCTTCAGATTCACTCTCTGTCCTCACCAGTTAGGTTTTACTTTGCTGTTTTCTCTGTTCTCATGCCCGTACTATTGTCCTCATACACATGCCCTTGCATGACCCCTATGGACCACATCAGGATCATGCCATGCTAAGTCTACAACCACTGGAACCACATCTGTGCTCAGTTATTTCTTTGAACTAGTCCATGACCTAGTCCAGCTTCAAATTCTTGATGACCAAGCCATGTTGGTGCATGCAAGCCCCACATCACAGATACTCTGCCACCAGTCTTCCCCAATATGCTGCCACCACAATGATAAATCATAAATAACAACTCTAGTTTAATTTGTTTATTCTCTTAATGTTATTAGCACTAGAACATATTAATCTGTGTAAACAGTGACAGGAAGGTGACTACTAGAGTCTGTAAATTAAATTGACTTTGTTCTCGACAGCAGGTGAGTCCTGTCATGCCTCTGTTACATTTGTCTAATTAAATCTCCTGCCAGGTTCTCCACTGGTGATCTGTGTCGTATCCATAACATCTGCCTTTGACAGTTACGGTGACAAGTAAGTATGACCCACACACAGGGGCGTTGCATGACATGCACCTAATTCGATTAAAGCCATTGCACAAGAATGACATCACCTGTAGATAAAAAAATGGAAACAGCTGTGTTTAATGTTTAAAAGCTTTTAGTTCAAGCACCATGACATCCAGTGTCAACATCACAACATTACAACCTTTTTGTAAGGGAGGGAACACATTTTGGTTTTAGATTTTCCCAATTTTCCCTAATTTCTGTTTCAGCTGTTGGCTATCACTGAAGACAGGGGCCATTTGGGCCTTTGTGGCACCTGCTCTTTTTGTTATTGTGGTAAGGAACGCACCGTTTTGTTTTTCATACCTTCTGATCTGTAGCCCATTCGTCAATGCGCTTTATGAACTTTCTGATGACCAGGTGAACATTGGCATTCTGATATCAGTGACCAGAATCATATCTCGGATCAGCGGGGAGAACTACAAGGTTCATGGAGATGCCAATGCAGTCAAGTGAGTTTGTTGTTTGAGTCCCATTGAGTTCTTTTAATGATGCAACATGTTTATCTTGACAAAAGCTATAATTACCATCATGTTTATGTCTCTGTTTGAAGACTGACAGCCAAAGCAGTGGCTGTGCTTCTGCCCATACTTGGCATTTCTTGGATCTTTGGCGTCCTTGCCGTCAACACACACTCATTGGCGTTCTTGTATATCTTTGCTGTATTCAACTCATTACAAGTAAGTTCTTCTCTAATCAAGCTTTACTTTTACTTCAGGTTTACTGTCATTCTTGTTAAAAGTTGTTCTGTTTGTTTTTTAGGGGTTCTTTGTATTCTTGTTCCACTGTCTCCTCAACTCTGAGGTATGAGGCTAAACATTTGTGTGTTTTAATTCTATATTCTGGCAGCTCTTGTGTTTAAAATGCATGTTGCTTTATTGGTGCCACACACTCTAAAAATGAAATGTTTGATTTACTTAACCATGTTATGTGACCTGGTTCCACTTAACTGAGTTGAGTAAATTCAAAGCAACATACTCATGTTCTTTGGTTAAAAAACTGGTATATTGCTTTGAATTTACTCAACTCGGTTAAGTGGAACCAGGTAACATAACATGGTTAAGTAAGTCCAACATTTCATTTTTACAGTGTAGGCTTTGTTGAGACAAACTAAACTTCTGTTTGTTTGTTTGTTTGTTTTTTTCCTGCAGGTGAGGGCTGCATTTAAACACAAAACCAAAGTGTGGTCTCTTACCAGCAGTTCCATCCGAAACATCAACGTGAAACCATTTAACTCTGATATTGTGAGTGCTGATGATAAAATACTTGTTTCAAAGGATTTTTTTTAAATTACCCCACTATTTTTTTAATGTTTAAGTTTCTTTCATTTTCTGGTGCAGATGAATGGACACAGGGAGGGTKGCAGCCCCACTAAGATGCACACATGGGACAAGAGCACCAACTCAGCCAACCGTATCGACCTTTCTGCCGTGTAGAAAGCAAATTTACAGTTTGTCCGTGGAAGGAGAGCCGTCTGTGACTCACTCGGGTGGAATGGCAAACCTCGGCCGGAGATTTGTCTCTCCGTGGGGTAAAACAAACAGACACTCGTGCGCTCCAATGAACGTGTTACTAACGGAGGTGATATGTAGAATATAGTCATACCTAAAGACAAACAGACTCTTTCGACTGTGCCTTGTTTTTTCCTCACAAAAATCAAAGGAAAAGTTTTTTGTTTGTTTTTTGCGCCAAAGTGCATTATTCTTTGTTGAATTTGTTTGATGCACATAGGCCTATTTGCTGCCTTTTTCGGGACATAAACCAACCATAAACAGGATAAAGAAGTATCCGAAAAAAAATTAAACTTAATAATTAAAATGTTAAATAGACTGTGAGCTGTTTAAGAAAAAAGCAGTTAATGAAAAACATGTAAGTCTATAAATTTATTGCAAAAAACATGTAAACATCTTATTCTACTACAGTGGTTATCCCTTAAAAGCACTTGGGACTATAATGGTGTGTGTTGAACTTTAAATGTTTCACTACTCCCCACCGCATTCAACCTTTATCTCTATCAAAATAATAAAAGACTGAAGTGAATAGTTCCAAAATTTTATTTGGAAAAGAGAAAAAAATGAATTAAACAAAGTTTTAATTATTCAAATTGAATTGTTTGCTCTCTGGTGCCCCATCGGTTGGAAACCCCTAATCTAGAAGTGTACCAGAGGCATGTGAAACTAATAAATCTACAATGAAAAATCCTTTGTGTAACTCTGACAAGGCAAACACAAACATTTGGAGAAAATCTTCAAGTCAATGCCAGAGAAAAAAAAAGTCATCCTGACAATATTCTATGTCTGGAAATAGAATTTACCACAGATTTGATCAAATTCTGATATTGATTCAAAGGTCCACCTTCAGTTCAGGGATGCCTCCACAGAACTCTCCATGGCTTTAATCACTCTAATCACTGGCTTTAATCATCAGTGAAAGTATTTACCGTTTTATAGAATGGAACAAAAGCACCAGAGGACTTTATATGTCCAGAGGACCTATACAATTTTTTTCCTTTTGATTTTTTACCTGGATTACTGAGATGCATCAGGACAATTTGTTTGACATGTAAAATCTGAAATTGTTACCAATCTTTCATCAAACTTTTGACCATTGATGTTTTTGTCTCACAAGAATAAATAGTGTGACAACATCTGCTTGTAATTATGTACAGAAAATTAAAATACTTTTTAGGAACGTTAAGTATTTTCTGGTTGCAATTGCACAATGAATAAAAAAAGATCCTTTGTGAATAGTAAATACAGTGTTACTTTAGGCCTTAAACACTGCCATCAGCAGCTCTTACTTGTTTTTATCACAGAGGACAAAGTGCAGATTTCTTTATCTGGATGCTCATCAACAGTAAAAACCTGATTCACAGCTTTAATCTAATTGTTTAAGACAATAACTGCTTTACTACCACAGTTGTTATGACAATGAATTTAACTCTGTATATATTTATTTATTTTATGTTTCTGGTATTTTTATGTCTTCTTTAAACTGAAAGTTATTAGCATCGTTCAGGATGTCAATTCTGTTTGTTTGTTTATTTGTTTGTTTTTAGAAGTTATGGGCTGGCATAGTTCCAGTACCTCACACCTTAGTAAGCTGCCACATTTTAAACTATGCTTTTTTGAGAAATTGTTCATGTATTTGGTGAAGTTTAACTAGTTCTCACTTCAACGTGTTTCATCTAAAAGTAAGATTTCTTTTGGTACAACAAAATAAGAAACCTGTTCTATAGCACACGAACTTTGAGTTGTTGTAATTTTTCTTAATAGTTTGATTTTGTCAAAGATGCTCTTTATCTTACACTGTGCCAACAACATTTTGTATTTACTGTAAGTCCCTCTGCACTTCCTCTTTTTGTTAGATTTAAACGTTATTATGCAGAAACTTGTACATGTAGCATTTAATTATTGTTGTCTTGTGGTACTGTGATTTGTGCTTCTACAGTAAGTATTACCATTAAAAGCTTTTTATTACAAGAGATTGTTTTCTTTGTTACGTTTTGTGTGTCACGTGGTGGATTATAGTGAGTAGAAGCCAGTGATTGATGTAATTATGATTTTTATTCTAATAAGAATGACTGGTATCTAAAAGCTTTGGTCAGAGGAACAAATATGGCCACATTAATGAAATAAAACCAGTAAAAGAAAATATTTCTGATCAGTTAAGAAAAACACATTGAAAAAATACAAAAGAATACATTGAGGATGGGAGGCTGAGAAGTGTGATCTCACAATAGTTGGAACACACGTCCTGGGAAAGTTTACTCCAGTATGTTGGGTTGTGGAACCTCAGATTCAGGAGGAGTGGCTTTTGTCCTGGTCGTAGAACAGTGAACCAGATCTTCACCCTTGCAGAGCCACTAAGAAGATTACGGGAGTCTGACTCTCCAGTTTGTGTGATTTTTGGACTTGGAGAAGGCTTTTGACCACATTACCCCAGGAACTGTGTCGGTGCTGCAGGAGTATAGAGTACCAGGGTCCCACCCTGAATTACCAAAGCAGGAGCTGTGTGTGCATTCTTGTCGAACTTGCTCTCAGTGCAGGTTGGGCTATAGTCCAGGGCTGTTCCTGTGGTGTTTATAGACAGGATTTTAAAGCATAGTAGAAGGGAGGAGGGTGTCTGGTAAGGAAGGGTCTGGTCTCCACTTTATGCAGATGATGTGGTTCTGTTGGCATCTTCAGGTCATGGCTTTCAGCATGCACTGGAAGTGTGAAGCGGCTGGGATGAGAGTCTGCTCCTCATTCTGGTTCATCTTTGCCTCAATTGGAGGAGTACAAGTATGTTGTTCAAGAGTGATGGTAGGATGAAATGGCGGATTGGATTGTCCTCAGTAACGAGGGCATTACTTCAATCAGATGCAGTGAGGAAGAAGTTGAAGTTCTCAATTTATATTTCAACTCCCACCTTTGCTCATTCAGTTCAATTCAAATTCAATTCAAAAATACTTTATTGATCCCAAAGGGAAATTAGGTGTTGTTGTAACTCATTTAACTAAAGAATTATTGTAGATGCTGATGGCTGTGGGCAGGAAAGATCTTCTGTAGCGGTCTGTATTACAGCGAAGTTGAAGAAGCCTCTGACTGAAGACACTTTGTCTTTCTATGACAGTCTGATGAAGAGGATGGTCAGGGTTGTCCACAATGTTCTTGATTTTATGTAAAATCCTTCTTTGCACCATCATCTCCAGAGATTCCACAGTCGTCCCCAGAACAGAACCAGCCTTCTTTATCAGGTTGTTTAGCCTTTTTAGGTCCCTGGCTCTGAGGCTGCTGCCCCAACAGATGACGGCAGAAGAGATGACGCTCTCAACAACAGACTTGTAGAAGATCTGCAGCATCTTGCTGCAGACATTGAAGGATCTTAGCTTTCTTACCCATGAGGTCATGGATCACGACCAAAAGAACAAGAGCTCAGATACAGGCAGCCAAAATGTGTTTTCTTCATAGGGTGGCCAGGCTCAGCCTTACAGATAGGGTGAGAAACTCCAACTCTCTGTGGCAGTAAAGTTACTGCTCAATTTGCATCAAAAGGAGTCAGTTGAGGTTTAGGCATCTGATTAGGATACCTCCCTTAGAGGTTATTCGGGCATGTCCCACTTGGAAGAGTTCCTGAGGCAGACGCAGAACTTGGAGGAATTGTGTATCGTCTTTGACCTTGGAATGCCTTGGGGGTCCCCCAGGTGAGGCTGGAGAGTGTTGATGAGGAGAGGGATTTGCCCTTCTTATCTGGAAAGCCTTTGCAACATAACTACAGATAAGCAGTGAGATGGAGATGGTTAATAAGCAAACCCTTTCTTTTTAATTTAAACTTAAATGTTTACAGAAAAAAGTGCATTCACTTTGTGGTTGCGTAAGATGTTGGTCTGTTGTTCGTGTGTGATTTATTGAATCTATAATTAAATTATAATTATATTCAATTATTATTAAATGTATAACTAAACACAGTTGGTTTGATTTTTATAAAATATAAATTTAAGTAATTCGGAACGTAGTAACAGCTAAATGAGTCTGTCATTTACGAGCTGAACCTGAAAGCACCACCAACAAAAACATTGGGCTTTTGTGTTTGCGCATGCGCACTGTGAGATATGAATAACTCGTGCGGCTAGTTTAGAAAGGTGACAACAACAATGCGTGAGGTCAGTGTTTAAAAACAAACCACGACCAGCAGAACTTATGCGGCTCTTTACCATCAGCTGATGGTACACAGAAGCGGCTGGAACGAAGCGAACCGCAGATATTTTATTTGTTCAGACAGTTGTTTATGCTAGGTTASGTACCGTGTTATAACTTTGTTTTTGTGCTGCCGTAACGTTTGTGTCGTCGATATTATTAATTTAAGTCTCATGAAGGCTTGCTCGATGTAGAGGCAAAGATTTTCTCCTGTGAAATGGGACTTACCGGCGTGCTGTGTGTCTCGGTTGTCAAGTCTCGAAGCTGTTGTGATACTTTACTGTAATATTTTTATACTTTTGAAAAGTCATGATGGAATCTGTTGGGAAGTTTGAGTTCAACAAGAAGGACCTGATTGGCCACGGTGCTTTTGCTGTTGTGTTCAAAGGCAGACATAAAGAGGTAACTTCAACGTTTTGAGCACATTTGGATTTTGTCTGATCATTGTTTACGTGTGTTCTTTTTTCTTTCTTCCTTTTTTTTTTTTTGTAACATTGCAAGAAACGTGACTGGGAAGTTGCTATAAAGTGTATCAACAAAAAAAATCTTGCCAAGTCACAGTCGTTGCTTGGGAAAGAAATCAAAATATTGAAGGTAATGTGATGGCTTTTTTATGTTGCCATGTTTTCTGTATCATCCACTATTTCTTAACAAAAATGTCTGCCACTCTTCTTCCAGGAACTCAAACATGAAAACATTGTTAGATTACTTGACTACCAGGTAAGGATTTCTATTTTTTGCACATCTACAGATATTTCTGCACCCTGTGGAAAACACACCGACATGTTACGTTGGAGTATTTGCTGCCAGATGATGCAAGTGTTATGGAAACACTRAGTGCCAAATGCTCATGTGGCTGGCTCTCTGACCTGAGCTGGAATATTGGTCTGAAAAAAGCTGATTGATTTTTTTTTACTGTAATACACAGATCCTATTCTTTTATATCCTATAATGGGTTAACACTGCGGTCTGCGCATCTTTTCTACCTGGCAGGTCGCACATATCACAAGACATTAACCATCTGCTCGACAGGTGACCTGTGGACACCTGGCAGACAGTTGGCATGGCTGAGCTGATCTCTCATTATGTCTGACAGATGGGAGGGTTAAACAATGGCGTATAAAAAAAACAGTGTCGAGTATCACAGAAGCACACGAGCTGAACAACAAGGCTGCATATGTTCCGAGGGTGTCACGTTGTTATTTTCCATCCTCTTCATCAGCCACAAGGTGTTTTTAAGCTCTTGCACAAGTAGTAAACACATCCCAGAGTGTCATTTCTATACACAGTTTAAAYGCTTTACTTGGTTAGGCAACTTTCTTTCCGTCAGGTGGGACAGACACCCAAACCGTCTCACCCTTTTACCTCACTTAGCCACTCGGTGAATATTTTTAATGGCACTGACGAGKAGTGCTGAATTTGGAAAGGGTCCTAGTGGTTTCAAGGAGCCCAGAGCTYGACTGGATTAAGTTTCAGACCCCGCCACCCCCACGAGTTCACCGTGAGGCGAATGAGAGTTTCATAAAGCCTGTGGACAGTCGCATTAACATGTGGTGTTGTCACTTGTTGTGTAACTGACAGTGTAGCTGATGGATTATTTTGGATACACGAATAAAACATCATTGCTGAGACATGCACACATCTGATCACTCGTTTGTCAGAACTGTTGTCAAATAAATATTAGTCATTGTCAGAGTGTTGTCGCAGATGCCAGGTGAATGACTTGTGTTTGTTTCCCACAGGAAGTGGGTGGGTGCGTGTACCTCGTCATGGAGGTGAGTTGCGTCTGAGACGGTGTACACTTGGCTGCTTTCCGTGCCGATTGTGTTGCACACCATTAATTTAAAAAAAATTGTGTCAAGACTTTCATTGGAATTGTTCTTCCTGTCTTTTCAGTACTGCAACGGAGGCGATCTGTCAGAGTATCTCCACTGTAAGTCAGCCGTAAAAATGCACGGAATGTTTCCCTGTCACATTTTTTTTATTCAAAGTGAAACAACAACAACAAAGAATAAGCATCTCTGGTGTGTTAGTAGGTCAGTGTGCCTTGCATTTATTTTCCAAATGTGTTTTGAAGAATTATAGGCTTTTAGCTTGCCTCCACACAAGTCAGATTTTAAGTTTGGACAGGCCCGTGGATAAACAACGGTTAATTCTATCAAGTACTTAACCCAGATAAATAAACCTCTCAGCGCAGGTTTTCCTTTGTGGTTTTCCTGCTAAATGATCCAATTTTACACCAAAAAAATAACTTCTGGCTTTTATTTTGTAGGCAACATCCTGTGGCCTGACTCTTTCCTCTGCAGAAAAACATCTCCTTGCACAAGCTTTCAAATACTCTTTTTCCAAAACGATGTCCTCGTGGAGCTACCTCTTCTCAAGCTGCATTTGTCTTCTGTGTGTTGATTTATATACAGTGGGTAAAATAAGTATTGAACACGTCATCATTTTTCTCAGTAAATATATTACTAGAGGTGCTAATGACGAAATTTTCATCAGATGTCGGTAACAACCCAAGTGATCCATACATACAAAGAAATCAAACCATAAATGTCCAGAAATGAAGTTATTTGTAATAATGTGGAATGGCACAGGGAAAAGTATTGAACACACTTACTGAAATTTATCTAATACTTTGTACAAAAGCCTTTGTTGTCAATGACAGCTTCAAGACGCCTCCTGTATGGAGAAACTAGTGGCATGCATTGCTCAGGTGTAATTTTGGTCCATTCTTCCTCACAAACAGTCTTCAAATCTTGAAGGTTTCGTGGACCTCTTCTATGAACTTTGATCTTTAGTTCTTTCCATAGRTTTTCTGTTGGATTCAGGTCAGGTGATTGGCTGGACCATTCCAGCAGCTTTAGTTTCTTTCTCTGAAACCAACTGAGAGTTTCCTTGACTTTGTGTTTGGGCTCATTGTCTTGTTGAAATGTCCAGCCACATTTCATCTTCATCATCCTGGTAGATGGAAGCAGATTTTWATCAAGAATGTCTCTGTACATTTTTCCATTCATCCTTCCTTCAATTATTTGAAGTTTGCCAGTACCATATGCTGAAAAACAGCCCCACACCATGATGTTCCCACCTCCAAACTTCACTGTTGGTATGGTGTTTTTGGGCTGATGTGCAGTGCCATTTGACCTCCAAACATGATGTGTATTCTTGCATCCAAACAGTTCAATGTTGGTCTCATCTGACCAGACTATATTCTCCTAGTATTACACAGGCTTGTTTAAATGTTGTGCAGCAAACTTTAAAGGAGCTTCAACATGCTGTTTCTTCAGCAGTGGAGTTTTGCGTGGTGAGCGTGCATACAGGCCATGGTGGTTCAGTGCATTACTTATTGTTTTCTTTGAAACAATCGTACCTGCTAATTCCAGGTCTTTCTGAAGCTCTCCACAAGTGGTCCTTGGCTCTTGGACAACTCTTCTGATAATTCTTTTCACTCCTCTGTCAGAAATCTTGTGAGGAGCACCTGGTCGTGGTCGGTTTATGGTGAAATAATGTTCTTTCCACTTCTGAATTATGGCCCCAACAGTGCTCACTGGAACCTTCAGAAGTTTAGACATTCTTCTGTRACCGATGCCATCATTATGCTTTGCAACAATAAGGTTGTGAAGGTCTTGAGAGAGCTCTTTACTTTTACCCATCATCAGATGGTTCTTGTATGATACCTGGCCATCATTTGGGACTGGACCAGCTGATATTAATTTGCACTGACAAGGGCAGGCTTGCTTTCTAATTACTGAGAGAGTTCAGCTGGTGTCTTGGCTTTCCATGCCTTTTTACACCTCCCTTTCTTCATGTGTTCAATACTTTTTCCCTGTGCCATTCCACATTATTACAAATAACTTCATTTCTGGACATTTATGGTTTGATTTCTTTGTATGTATGGATCACTTGGGTTGTTACCGACATCTGGTGAAAATTTCATGTCATTAGCACCTCTAGTAATATATTTACTGAGAAAAATGGTGACGTGTTCAATACTTATTTTACCCGCTGTATTTAAGTAGTGATGCAGTGCCCTGGTTCTAATTCTTTCATAGTGACGCTCATTTCTAGGTTCCTACGAAGCAGACGCAGTTATTGGCAGCAGCATGCTTGGTCACATTTGGCCCGTTTGGTGGAGAACCCACCTGACCTCACCCATCTGTTGCTCGCTTATCCCTTGTGCTCTGATAGAATAACATTGAAAAGGATGAGGCTGATCTCAAATATCCGATGTCTTTGAAATGTCATCTCTGAACCAAGTATTTTTAATGTGCCCATCCAGAGTGCTGATTATCTCCTCTAACAGCCCCAAACTGTTCATTCCATCGCTTTCTCTGACAGCCAAGGGCACACTGAGCGAGGACACCATCCGAGTCTTCCTGCAGCAGATTGCCCAGGCCATGAAGGTCCTTCAAAGCAAAGACATCCTCCACAGAGACCTGAAACCCCAGAACATTTTACTCTGCCACCCAGAAGGGCGCAGGTCCAGTTCCATCAACACCAGCGTTAAGATAGGTAATGTCCACCTGTATCACCAGCCTGGGAATGGATGGTGTACAAGCTTTTTTTTTCTTTTTATTTTTTACCAAACTCAGTCTGTATTTCTCCTTTATTTCTTTAAATCTTCAGCTGATTTTGGGTTTGCACGGCACCTTCAGACGAACACCATGGCTGCCACCCTGTGTGGCTCTCCCATGTACATGGTAAGACTGGTTTCCTGCCAGCTGGTTCCGGTGTCGCAGTGTTTTTAAGCGGTGGGCTTTGTTTGTTTGAACACAGGCTCCCGAGGTCATCATGTCCCAGAACTACGATGCCAAGGCTGATCTGTGGAGCATAGGTACCATTGTGTACCAGTGTCTGACTGGAAAAGCCCCTTTTCATGTGAGTGACACCTCAAAACACCACACAAAGATACCGGAGAAAAACTAGACTTTTGATGATATAAATATAAATATTTGTCATTTTAATAGCWAATCACAGATATAAAATGTTTGATTTAGTTCCTGGAAAGGTTAAAGTAATGACTGCTGAACCTGCATCCAGTTTTATAACAGAGAGCAACATGAGCCACAACACAGCCACTAAAAGCCACCTGTCTGCTGGATCACGCTCTTCTTGAGTGTTGTTAGCTGGAAAATGCAGGAACAGCTTGACTGCTTGTTAGAAATGAACCTTGTTTACGGAGGAGGGCATGTGGAAATGGCTGCGAGCCATTTCTCAGAACCCAGAGTAAACAGTGTTTCACAACCCTCACTGTTACTTTTGAACTGTTGTTTGCAGATTGGCTCTGATTTGATGGAGAAACTCACACTAAAGTGTTATTAATTTCTTGTTGTTTTTTTTCCCTTTGGGGAGGCTTCTGTTGATCTGAAAAGTCCACTTTTATCCTGTCCTGTTTGAAGTGTGAAGAGGCAGTTGTTTAGTTTATAAACTGATGTTTTTATGATTATTTCTGAGAATAATTGAGAAGATTGTTATCTTTTCCTGCCTCAAAGATCATTGAGTTTCTGCTGCTGCTATTTGTTTAACATCTTTAGCTGTTGTAGTTTCTGGGATCATCAAACACCCACATGATGTCTGTTTAGTAATATGCTTTTTGATAATGTAGGTTTAGAAAAAGCGTTTGTTCAATAAGCCTGTTTGCAAGGATCTGCTGCATTCATTCTTGCAAGTTTTGATGTGCATCTAGTTAAGAATTGAGGTGAGACACCACATTAATAGACATGTATTTTTGTCCTCCTTTGTTTGTGACCCATCAAATCAAACCGAGGATTAAGTCAAATTTAGTGACGATGACCTCAGCACATTTTCAGATTCCTGCTTTTTTAAGATACATTCAGATCATCCTGATATCATGAGAGGTTCCAGAGATATGCCTTGATTTGTCTTCCTAATCAGGAGAACTCATTGATATTTGGTCTGAACACTGTTTGGTTATTCTGATGAAGAATGCTTGATGCCATTTTAATGTGGAAACCTCACAACAATTTGGACATTAGGATTTAACCGCTGGAAAGAAGAAAAGTTTGCTAGCTCGCAGGGAAAATGATGACAAGTAAAATTTAAAAATATATATATTCTGCTCAAAATTGTGTTTTTTTCTAGCTACTGCTCAAAAAGTGGCTAAAAAAATTCTTTTAAATTTCAGATATTTCATATAAACGATCTGTAGATAAGCTATTTATTCATTATATGTTGACAAAATGCAATTTGAAGTGCACAATAAAGCCATGTGGGGTTCGTTCTTTTTTTTCAAAATTAAATGAGTTTTTTTTAACTAAATGTAAAAAAAGGACCAAAATAGGCTAAATTTTTTTATGTTTTTGTTTTTTTTCTTTTTAATGTCCAAAGCAAAGACAAGCTGTATGTTTTATTAGTGCATTTGTTACTTTCTGGCAGAACTGGAAATCATGGCCTGAACTCCTGGGGCGTTAAGTTTTCACTGACTTTAGAGAAGGATAAAAGTCTTATTTAGAAGGAGTTTATCTTGCTGTGAACAAAATTGCTTTAATATTCCAAGTTATGCAGAATAAAGTTCGAGTGCAGCCTTTGCCAGTATACTGTATTTAGGAATGATTTTTGTTTTTAAGCAGTCTTCTTCCAGCCACTTTAAACTCTATAACCATTTACGGCRTCGCTACATATTTAAACAACTGGATATTTTATTTTTTGATTTCAGTTAAGCAATGCAAAAAATCAAACATTGGATTTTTTTAGCAGTTCGATTTTACTTTTTACCAATATGTTTTGCAATTGTAATTTGAAACAAAGAAACCAAAGCATACATGAATTAGAGCTGCCTATTTCCCCCACATACCACTTTGTGACTTAATCCTGTTTGGTGTTGGGTCGCATATATATTTAATATTCTGATGCAAAAAAGCAACACTTTGGGTAATAAAACAAGATACTTTAAAGTGCTGAATGATAAAAACCATGGCACAGACTGTATTTCATGTTGTGTGGCGTTTCTTTGTGTAGGCCAGCTCACCACAGGAGCTCCGTCTCTACTATGAAAGCAGCACAACCGTGTTACCCAGGTTAGTACACCTTTGTATGACCTCCATCTGCTCTGTACCATAAACACGCAGTGTATGTCCAGCGTGATCGGAAGGACTGTAAACAGGCATTACTTGGAAATCTGTCTGTACCAATAACTGATTACCATGTGTGCCCAAGGGACTGGAGTTCGAACCCATGAGAGCCTGCAGACGTGATAAAATTAGACACCCGTAAATAGATCTCACACCAACACTAAAATTAGTCCTGATGGAGAAGAAACTGAGACAGACACCTGATGGGATCCATCAGATCTAAATCAGTCTCTGTCTCTCGCACAATTGATATTTGARCTTTCACAAACTGAGAACGCTGGATCTATTGTCCTGTCAGTGCAGAAATGATAAATATGGTGACACGCTATCAGAAGAAGCAGATACAGAAAAAAAAACAGTCCGTAATCTTCAGAGACAGAGTGTGGAGAGCTTGGAAAGCAATAAAAGGGCTTTATGTTTTGTTTGCCTGCTTTGTTCCAACTGTACTTTGCCAGCCTTTTTATGGCTTCCAGCCATGCTTATCTTATGGTGTGATACAGCTGGATGATAAGATAGGCTGTGGTTCTTTGAGGAGACATATATTGTTTTGGGTTGTGTGTGTGGTCTGGTGACATTTGAGGGCAATTTTAAGACAAAATGCCTACGTTTGGGGACAACCGGTGCATTTGGGACAAAAGTCGAGTCCCCATTTGGTTTAAATGCCATTGGTGGGTTGGGG
>NW_013952771.1:372818-380666 GCF_001266775.1 Austrofundulus limnaeus
TGTGTGTGTGTGTGTGTGTGTGTGTGTGTGTGTGTGTGTGTGTGTGTGTGTGTGTGTGTGTGTGTGTTTTCTCTCACTCTATTTATAACCTCCTCCGAGGTGCCAGCTGGTGGTCTGGGCAGCTATCTTTTTTCCACCCGGCCCTCAGAGGTCAACACAAACGAAAACACACACTGTGGGACATGTTGCCCATGGCTTTTCATGCTGAAAACATAAAATAAATAAAAAAAATCAAGCATTTTAACAGCTCACTAAGTTGTTTTGAAATGTTTGTGAATTAAAAATTAAAAGATCCAACTATCTAAAGCAGCAGAAGAAGACATTTTGTACATTTAAGTCGTAAATTCTAAATATTAGCATTCTCTGTCACACATATCTGGCAATGACTAACTCACCCTGCATATATTCTACTGAGCAGCTGTAAGTTTGTTTAAATGGGTGAAAAAAGAAATCACAAATCAAATTTAAATAAATAGCTTTATTTTCGTTCTTTCTCAGCATCCCAAAGGAGACTTCGGCTAACTTAAGACACCTTCTGCTCGGGCTGCTGCAGAGAAACCATAAAGAGCGCATGAGCTTTGGTAAACCTCGCCGCCTTTCATTGTTTATAATTTTTCTCTACTTGTTTACGTTTAAATTACTTTTTTGTCTACGTTTGCAGACGAGTTCTTCAACCATCCCTTCATGGAGACRAGCTCATCTACAAAGAAATGTGCGTTAAGTGTCTTGCAAAGGTCAGCAAAGCCCACTGTATTGTGGGTAAAGGCCTTGGCTCCTAACACAGCAGGTGTGTGCTCTCTGACAGGTTCGCCCTCTCCGGTGCTCTCCTACTCCGGCTCGGGCTCAGGTAGCTCCTCCAGCAGCTCCTCCACGTCTCAGCTGGCCTCGCCTCAAGTATGGTGACCAAATGCCTCTCTCTGAAAGACACAGACGTACAATGGTCTAAAAAACTTTTGTTTTATTGTGTGTTTACTTAATAATTCGATTCAATCTATCAGCATTCCGATGGAGAGATGAACCAGTTTCTGCCCAAAGAGCTGTGCTCGCAAGCAAAGGACACCACCGGCATTCTGGGAAAAGAAATAGCCGCTGTAGACGATGGAAACTCGCCATCGTACACTGAGGACTATGTCATGGTGTCTGCCAAGTTCTACGGTAAGACAAGCATCAGGATTATTAAACTGTATGGATTTTCTTTGCATCGGTGCAAAAAGTTAGATTTATTTTGTCTTGTTGCCCTCTAGGTGAGTACACATGTGAAGCAGAAGTTGGATCGCCCTCTGACAGTTACCTGATGAACAGCRGGTGAGTTCCTGCTTTTGTCTTCATGTCAGAAAATGTGACTCRCTTTTTGAGAAGGAGCCACTAAAATATGTTTGTTTTTAGGAGCTCCCAGCTGACCAGGAGAGGTTCTGGAGCTGCTGGAAGGACACYACCACCTCCTTCACTGCAGATCTCTCCATCTAAGCCAGTTAGGTAAGACCAAGTCACCTGTGTAAAAACATTTGTTCAGTAGAAATCACATTTTTATTTTAGAAGATGTGCCTTTTTTCTGCCATTTTTATTCATTTTAAAACTTTTCGAAATCCTCTTTGTTCCTTTTGTTTGTGTCTACCGTCTTTGCTTCAACGTGTAACGCCTGCAGTCATCCTCCCTTACTGAACGGCCGTAAATGCAGCCCATCGCTGCCCATTCCTGTCCCAACTCAGATCCAAAACTACCAGCGTATGGAGCAGAACCTGCAGCCCGTTTCATACGGCTCCACCAGGCACGTTCAGCCTCCTTTGAATGTTGATTTTAYCTTTTACTATTTTCCCCTGCTGTCTTGTTTTAACCATGTCTTGTKCCACTCAGGGCTGGCAGCAGCAATGCAACCCCCGTGCAGAGTGGAGGGTGTGCATTACCGGGTCCAGGTGTTGATTTTACCTTCCCAATGCTGGAAAAAGAAAGAAGCCAACCACAACCAGCCTCCCCATGTGGTAGATGGCTCGCTCTTTTTTTTTTAAATTTTTATTTAGTTTTCTGGCAAATAACGATCTCCTCGTAGACAAGCCTCAGAGTAGCAGCTTATATGTTTAGACAAAAAAACATGTTCAGGCCCAGACCTCCCTTACAAAAGAGATCTGTGTTCTCAGTGGGATTTGTCTGCTTAAATAAAGGAAAATAAAAATAATGTTGTCTGAATTCAAATACACACTGTTTATTGATTGATAACAAGACAGCACATGTCGCAGCTTTTGTACAAAATGTATTGTCTTTTCATGGACAAATTCTTCCTGCTGTGATTATTAGTAAAATACGAAGGGTTAAAAAGTTTAATTATTCAAAAATTGATCGAGGATAGAGACTAGCTCACTGGAACCTTCACATATACACACTGCAGCTCTAATTTATCTACATCACTCACATTACACTACAGAGACAGTGTCACTAACAACCTCATGGACAATTTCAACATTTTACATTACAGACTATAATATTTGTCTATGCCAGGGCAATCCTTTTAAAACAACAGTTTTATGTACCTAGATTGGGGCCACCAATAAACGGTGTGCATTTTAAATATAAAACTTAAATTTTAGCTTCTGTATGAGTAGATCTGCWACAAAAAGCATTTCACTGCAAGTCGCGTTTTAATAATTGATTTGATTTGAGAAATTTACATAATAAATTTCAGTTGGGTTTCTTTTTTTATTATTCAAAGGTGTTTTTCTGTTAAGCAAAGCTGTTTTTTACAGTGTTTCTAACCCTCAAACAAAACTATTAACAAGTTTGGGAGGTAATAAATGKGTCACCATATAAAGTGGATTCACTAAGTTTGTGATTTCCCCTGTACTCTCTGACGCATCAACATTTCACACCTACCACACAGGAACAATAAAAGGAACAATAAAACAAAAACAGATCATCTAATAAAATTATATGCAGATAAGAATCTAATTTATGTAATCCTCTCTGCCTTAGCCGGATTGACTCCAAAGACGTCAGAGCAGACTTCCCCGCTCAGCACACGAACTGGACTGCTCCCTGGCTCTCCTGATTCCCAGGTCATCTCCAGCCACAAGGTCAGCTTCTAAATCTCTTTTTTTTTCATACAGCAGTAGTAACGGAGCCTCGGCACACAGCTGTGAGGGAGAAAAAGTACAAAAAAATTTACAGAATATTATATTTTTAGCAGCACGTCCCACCTAGAAAGCCAAATCGAAGCAGGACAGTCCAAAACCTGCAGGCCCTTGACCAATCTCCTGCCTCCCAGACCAACCTCAGCAGGAAGTCTGCCACTAAGAAGGGCCCCTTTAAAAGGTAAGAGCTCAATATGAATCTACTAAAATAAAACAAAAACTCTTATAAGATGATCAAATAGAAAATTCCCAAATTATGAGACTCTAGAATGAAATGCACTTTTGTTACAGCGATGTGTTTTTGGTTACTTTAAATGTTCAGATCACTGAGTGCCGGCCGGCTGTCTGACATGCTGCTGAAAGCTGCCTTTGGAGCCAACGTGTTAGAGGAAGAAAGTGATGAGAGCTGCAGCTGTGAGAGAAGCATGGACACAACAGGTAACGTGAAAAATAATATAAGTTGGATTTTAAGTAGATATTTTGAAGAATGTGATGAAATCGCCAGGTCTGGTTTATCTAATGTAACTCTTCCTTTCTGTCTCTGCAGCTCCACCTACTGGGAACCAAAAGGTGTTTCAGTTCCCAGACAGCTCACCTCCTGCAGTCTTTGCCATGGGTTCCCCACCCAATGAGAACACTCCTCCTGACGAGGCGGTGTCAAAGATGTTGTCAGGTAGATGATTATACATGCGCTGATAGATGACTCACTCTTTTATTTAGCGTGTTCTGTATTTTACACAGAACCATATGAAGGAAACATAGTCTCGTTAGAATCACCTTTTTTTTTWATTGAATTTATAACATTGAGTTTTTATCCCTTGTGATTATGTATGTGAATTTTTACAGAACAACTGTAGAAACAGCTTTCAACTGCGAAAATGTTCCTGCAACTGCGCTGACTCAGACCAAAGCAATCAGCAGTAGATCAAGTCGAGCGGCTTTCAGTCAGTCAAATTCCACTCATTTGATCACGTGACACACCAGTGGGTTGGGCAGAGGTGACCACCGTAACCATCGGTTAGTGACTGAATGAAGATGAGTGAGGTTTTTCTGTTTAACAGATTATTACAAAACGTCAGCTAGTTGACAGCTAATTTAATTTGTTTTTTCTTTTTTATCTAATCAAACTGAGAATGTGTGGCTGACCTGATGACACCTAGTGTGCCACCCTTGTCTTACTGTAGCAAGCTGCCCAACACACTGGTGTGTGACGTGATCTTGGACTGTCGGGATAAGCAATTAATGAATTAACCACACAATAAATTAAAACAAGGTTGATCATTTTCATTTGCCTGCTTGTTTGTTTTCTTCGTGTCTCCACCGTTTCTATTCCTTAGCTCAGAGAGGAATGAACTCTCATATCAGGCATTAGCCAGGCCCATGTTTCCATAAACTCTGTAGCATGACRCCTTCTTTCCAGGATGCCCTCGAGGCACCGTGCCAAATGTTAGTGAACGTAATAATTTTCTGAAGCCCGAGGAAGATGCATAAAGAATAAATTGCGACAGCTTGGCTAGAGGAGATGGGTAGTGATGTTACAGCTTCAGTAGCTGTTATGTGCTGTTTTCACAAACTCCACAACCGGTAAGTCTGAAACTTTACGGAAATTTCATAAACTTCTATAAATTTCATAAGTGAGGGAGACCACATTTATTTTATGAATCCAGAGGAAAACACGTACAGAGTAAATTGTGCCAACTTGGATAGAGGAAGTGGGAAGTGATTTTACAGCTTCAGCTGTCCAGATTAGTGCGTACCTTTTTTTATGTAACAAAATTTCATAAAATTCCGCAAGCTTTGTAAGTATATGTACTATAATTTCCCTTCATGGGATCAAAAAAGTGTCATTCATATATATAAGCTTAAAATTGTCTCTAGATGATATTACAGTTTATAGCAATAATTTCTGAGACAATTTATCATCCAGCGTAGTTTTTTATCGTGACAGGCCTAACGCGATCAAATAAGCGTAATTTGTTTCGCTAAAAGCCGTTCAACTCAGTTTGGTGCAGATTGCCTTGGCTTGAGTCAACAGAAGGTCAACACATTTTCAGACGAATTTCTGCAGGTGGATTTTTACTGGTGATTTTGAAGTAAAAAAAAAAATTTAAAAATCACATAACGCAAAAGATAAAAATTCCATGTTACAAATTCAGAGTCTAAAAAAACTCTGATATGACACTATGTCTTCCATAGAACCATGACCTGCGTAAACTACCTGTCAGTCATCTTACATGACACATTCACTGTGTGAGCTTTTCATGGATGAGCCGAATCAAGTCTTTTCTCTAAAACGCAGGCTCTCCCAGCAGCTACATCAACTCAGCCTGGCTGCTTAACAGTCGCCCTGTCCAGCGAGGAAGCCGGAGGAACAGTGAGACGGAAGCCATGGATGCTATTTCACACTACAGTCTCGTTTTTCACCCTCCAGCGCTGCCCGAAGATACACTGATGGAGGTAGAGACAAATGCAGATGAAAACGAAAGAACATACATTACAACCAGTTTGAGTGTTCATGGAATTCAATGTGCTCCACTCACACAGCAGGCTCACACGGATGCACTGAGCGACTTGCGTTTCACCCTGGCGTTTGTCAGCTGCGTGATGGAGCTGGCTTCTTCAAAGGACCCCGGGCTGGGCGCCATCAGCAGTCCTGACATTTCCTTCTTAGAGCAGAGTTTTGTGACTGATCAGATCAGCCTTCTGAGTAAAGAGTGGAGGTGAGAGGGGGTTTTCCCACATGTGCTGTGGCTTCTTTGATTTATTTTTTAAATTTTATTTGTGATAAATATTTTTTGTGTGTTTTTGTAGTTATGCAGAGCAGTTGGTGTTGTACATAAAAGCTGAGGAGTTTCTGTCATCAGCGCTGCGCACCGCCCAGGAAAATATAAAACAAGGCCAACTCCTGCCTTCTGCTACTGTCAAACAAGGTGAGTCTATTGTACAGCCAACATCAGTTGATGAGACACAGTTAGACATTTATATTTAATAATAATAAAGAAAAGGAAGCGTGTACAGTTTAAAGTGATTTGTTCTTAAGATGGATCCTTGTGGAACTCCACGGCTAAAGGGCTTGACCCTTGCAACTTTAACAAGTGGTAAAATCAACTTTTTATTCTTTCAGTGATCAGGAAGTTGAACAAATTGTACAAGAACTGCGTGACTTATTGTCGGTCCCTGAACGAACGGCTGCAGACCTTCTTGCTGGACAAACAGAAGCTCATCGACCGCTTCAACGGGCTCACGGCAGAGAAGCTCATCTACAGCCACACTGTACATATGGTGAGCTCATGCCACACCGCCGACGCTCACCTCCGATCACATTCTGTCCTCACCGCTGCCCTTTAAACATGTGGGTTCTCTCACTGCGTTTAGGTCCAGTCTGCTGCGTTAGATGAGATGTTCCACTATGGTGCAGCAACAGTTCAGCGCTACAATAAAGCCCTTCTGCTGATGGAGGGTCTGTCTCGAATCCTCATTGAGCAAAAGGACATCGACACTCTCGATAAATGTATGTGGAAACATTAACTTACAAAATAGAAGCTAAAATACTTGAATTTGACACAATATGAGTGTGCTTTTCGTGTAATCGGAAATGTTTATTTGTATTTGAAGGTAAGAAGCGTCTTGAGCGACGCCTCTCAGCGTTGCAGACATGACCGTGTCTGAGAAATGTCCAACAGCACATTACCTTCCCTTGTCCATCATTGCTGAATATAGATGGATCCTGCCATACATGAGCACTTTGTTCTGGGAGAAATGACCACAAGAGCATCCACCATTATCCTACAAACTAATCTGTAACTGAGCTCAAACAGACAGAAACAAATGACCTTTGTGTTTAAACAATGTTGAGCACAGATTGTGTTGTTGATATGGGATTAATTTAAAAACTTTGATCAGATGAACTGTTTTTATTTGGGTACAGATTGTTTGTTTTAGGGTTAGGGTTATGGAGTGAGTCCYGTTTCAGAAAGAAAGAGAGCACAGCAAGATTTGCACACACAAGCGTATGGATCTGCTCACCTGAGAATTTGACTTTTGAGACTTAATGCTGCATTCAAGACTGGAGAAAAGCTGGGAAATCTGAACTTTACCACATTTACTGGGTTATTGGGAAAACTATATTTCTGACTTATAGCTCATAAACACTACATTATACACACACACATACACTTACATTACTGGTTTCCAGAAATGTTACATTTTGTGGACTGTACAGCTGAAACAAACAACCAAAAACGAGTGGAAAAATACATTTGCTTCGTAGTTTTTCCACAGAAAGAATAACCTCCCCATTTAGAGAGATTTATTTCAGCTGTACAGTCAGATTTTTTTTATCTAGTGGAGAAACTACTAGAAATTTATTTTATTTTTTCAAATGTACAGTTCAAACAAAAACATACATGATATTATGAGGTTATTTTAAGGTTAACTTATTAAGTTACTCTTCTACAAAAACTACAGGAAACATATTTACCAGTGTTCCGCTGCAAAAAGTACCAATAAATATAAAAAATCTAATTATCTGTATTTTTGGTGAGGACTATAGGCTACATTTAAAGGCACAGTGTGTAGGATTTTGTCAATTCTTTTAGCCGAAATTGAGATAATCACTAATGACAACAATAAAAAACATGTCTAATCATTGCAGACAAAGACCGACCTTGTTTTATTATTTTTACCTTATAAAAAGCTGTTTATATCTCCATGGTCGCGGGTCACC
>NW_013952771.1:380963-399037 GCF_001266775.1 Austrofundulus limnaeus
GGACCAGGGAGGATGATTCAACCACTCAACCACTAGATGTCGCTGAAAACAACAAATCCTATACACTGTGCCTTTAAAGTAAACTATTCAATATTAATAATTTTCTTTTGGAAAAATGCTGGAAAATATATTTTATTGGTAGTTTTTGTAAAACTACCATTAAATAAAATAATTACCAATGTAACAGTTTTGGATCTCAGTCATATCAATGTATGTGTTTTAATATTCTGTAGGGTTTATAAACTATAATATTTTCCCATTAACTAAGTATATGTGGTAAAGCTCAGCTTTCCCATTTATTCACCAGCCTCCAATGCAGCATTACACGCCTGAAAGTCTCAACAGTCAAATTCACAAGCGAGCAGATTCCTGCACTCGTGCAAATCCTGCTGTACACTACCTTTATGAGACAGAATTCACTCCAAAGTATACTTGTTTGTTTTGCACTTGGAACGATCAAAATTATTCAAATGTGATTTTTGAGTGTTTTGTACTTGAACTAAGAGTTAGGTTGGTTTCTCTGTTTGAGGCCTTTTGTGTTTTGGGTTCATGAATGTTCACCAATTAACAAGTGTGAATATTTTGAATGAGATGACCAAATATTACCAGTGTAGCATTTTGTTTTTGTAAAACTGTGCCTTTTTTGTACAATTTTGTATAATAGCAGTGTGTGAGGTGAAGTGTAACTGCATTATTACTGTTAGTCTTAAGGTCTCACAGACATGCAGTGWTTTTGGAAAGTGCAATAAGTTTATTTAGAACTTTGAATGAGGTTTTGTTTGATAACAAAAAAAGACATCTGGTAGTCTCTCAGGTAAGTGATGCAGGCGTTGATGAGGTTCTGCATGTCATGTTCATTTTGTGTGTGTGAATATTAAATTTGACATCAGTCATTAACTTTGCTAACGTTAGTTGTGGATATGTTTGAATTCATGCAAATGTATGGTTGTTATTGTAGATGTTAAGGTTTTTGTTTTGAGACAGTATACCAGGTTATAACAATTACACATTATTACATATTTATTATAAATGAATATTTACCGTAGACATTTGAAATGTATTCAGTTGCCTTTTGTACTTTTAGAATTGCTTGTCCACTGTGCAAAATGAGTCGTTATACTTTGTGTTCTCAATAAATTTTATTTGTAAATAATGATGAGTCTGTTCATCAGAAATTGTGTTTTTTATGTAGAAACAACCAGTTGCTTTTTTCTGTTTAATGGTCATTCTTACGGATGTCAGCATATGTTCTAAAATCTGTCCTCATTAAATTGTCTTTCAACCACCTACAGTTTAAAGAAATTAATGAAAACATACAAAAACTATTAAAAGTAGAACATAAGCAATGAACATGGAGCACAAGAATAAATTATTGCACAGCACAAACATTTCAGGTGTTAGAAAACAGAAACCAAGTCAAGAAGGTTTTAATATGGAGCCGTCTTGTTAGGTATCGTTTGGAGTATGGGCGCTGTTGTTGCACAGCATCCCCTTTTTCACAGGTTGTGAAGGAAGGTTAGGATGAAGAAGAAGGGCAGTGGGTGAAGGAGGGCTCGCTGCTGGTGGGAGGAACAGGTGAACAGGTTTTGCTTTAACAATGTTCCACCCATCAGTTGTCAAAGAGGGTTGTTACAGGAAGGGTAAGATGTGTTACAACTAAAAGTATAATTAGCCACTCGATTCACAGTAAACTTTATGGATGTAGTTGGTGTTTGTTGTGATGGAGGCCTTGTGATGGACTTGCGACCTTTCCGGGTGTACCCCGCCCCTCTGACTGCTGGATATGGGCACCAGTGACCCCCATGACCCAGAAAGGAAGAAGCAGGTGATGGATGGATGTTTATACTTTTTAATTTTACTTTACATTCAGCCTTTTTCCCATTGCGGGTATAGTATTTGACATAGATGGCATTAAAATAAAAGTTTTCTGCTGTTTGAAATTTCATTTTTATCTGATCAACTGTCTTGTTGCCACAAGACTCACCCTAAAAACTGCCATATAGTTTCCCCTCATTAAAAAATCTGAAATGTGTAGTAGCTTGTTGTTCCCAGGTCAACTTCTCTTCCTGGAAGCTGCCCTCGTTCTTCAGGCATGTCAATGATGCCCTCTGGTGCTTGTAGGCTGAGGTAGGAAGGAATGCTTTTCCTCTCAGTCAGCATTAAACATCACATCCTGCAGAAACTAAACAACAAATAGCAAATGGTGAAAAAATCCAACTGAAAAAAAAAATGTTCAGTTTAGATCTGGTCTTGACATATAAATGTTTGCGTCTTTTTTTTAAACAAGATCTTGATAATATTCTAAATCTTGCTCAGTGATTCTTAACCAGGTGACCAGTTTATTTTTAGACATTTCTGGTTTGCAGCAAACACACGTTATTTTTTTCTCAAGCCAAACATCCCTGTGTTGGATGTGTTTGCTCAAAGCTCAGAAATAATCCAGCTATTTGTCATATTTGTGTTATGTTTTTGTGGTTTGTGTCCAGAATCAAAGTTTCAGACTGGAGTCCCTATGCAAAAGCTCACACCCTTAATGTAAAAAAGAAAAGAAAAGAAAAGAAAAGAAAAGCTCACAAATTATACACTTTTATTATCAAGACATTTAATGTCAGTAGTGTATAAATCGCAACAAATAAGCATGTTTTACAATATTAAAAACATTAATCAATATTGTAACCGCTCGATCTTGTTCCAGTGATAAAAACCTTTGGTAAAAATAAAAGTGTGGAAGGTAAGAAGGTGAGAACAGCTCAAAATAAGGAATGTAGGAGCATTCCTTATTCACAAATATCATACTTTAAACCTTTAATCATAAACAAAAAATTGTGGGCTTTTGTCTTTTTCCCTAAAGCTGTGAGTTTGTGTCTTGTGAGCTTTTGTGCACCTTCAGAATGAGATGGCTTGATGTCAAAGAATGACTGAGTTATAACAGTTTTGGTCAAATCTTACCTTATTAAATATATTAAATATATTAAATATTGACGCTTATTAAATTATCCATGTTTCATGAACAAATCCTCCTTTATTGGAAAATTGTCTATAAATATAATTTCTCTTTACAAAACACCTTTATGAAGACAGCTTGGAACCATTCAGAATAATAAATATTTAATCTTGTTGTGATTTTTTTAATTCAAAATTTATTATTGGAGAGAATGTCTTTTATTTATTTATTTATTTATTTATTTATTTATTTATTTATGCAATACAGGCATAGAAAGGGATATATTTTTATTTTTCTTGCATCATTTTGAAAAATAATTTTGATTCACTTTCCTAATCAGGGGATAATAAACTCAAGAGATTTTTATTGTCAATAACAAAGCGGTTAAATGTGGCCTCATAATGGAGGACAAAACAAAATGTTCATTTTGATCAAATTATTTGTTCAAACATTGCCAAAATGTTTACTGTTTCTTAATGATTTGGCCTCCCTAAAGAGATTCTTAGAAACTGTGCAAATCATTAAAATCTCAAAAAACATTATTGAAAAATATTATGTAAAGTGGCTCCAGTTGATGTAAGTATTATTTTTATTGCGTTTAAATTTTACTCGTGTGGCTTTTAATGTCCATGTTCTTTGTTTTTGTTCACTGTTTGAGTGCTCTAAGATTTTCTGCTCAAACTGTGTGTTTAATCGTATATAAGCCTGTAAGATTTGTAAATAAAGAGGGGAAATGAAACGCTTGTTTTATTTGCGTCATGCTTTTCAAATCACTTCCTGTAAAAGAAGAACTACATCCGGGTCATACAAAAGTTGTCGCGGACGCCATGTTGGTGAATGAAATTAGCTTCAAAACATTGAAAAACGGATAGCAATATTAGTTGTTTATAATGTATAGAATAATGCTTGTACGATCTTGTAGCATCGTTTAGAGATGACTTAGAAATTAGAAAACCTACACAGAAGTCTTGTATCTTGTAAGTAAGTCAATTTAAATGATTAATTTATTTATTCATTGGCCGCATGATAGCAACAACAAGCTAATCGCTAGCATCGGCTAGCACCCGATCCGTTTTGAGGGTCATTTTAATTACTGAAATGAGGGGTTGCGTTTATAGAAATGTCACAGGGTAACACTTTTAGTAAAATATTTAGTACTTATACGGTTTTGTTTCTGTCGTTTACATGCAGGTATTGACAAGATAGAAAAATAAGCTGGGTTTAAGCATTACGCCCCGATGTGGACAGTAGCGTTAACAAGCGAAGAGTATTTTTGAAAAGACGTCGCCCTTCATTTTTATTTACGTTTTGTTTATATGTTGCATTTATGTTGCGAAACTGGCTACAGTCTAAATAGAATAGAATAGAAATAGAAACGCATAAGCAAACAATAAATAAGATTTATTTGCAAGCCCAATCGTTATCCATGTCACATAATTTTGCAAATGCATGTTGTTGTTTCTGCTATTATTGCTGCCATTTTACAGCGCTTGCACGCTAATACCACAAATATTTCATCCGCTCAGCATTTCTAACACATTTTAAATTCACGTGTGAAGGATATATGTGACCCATCATGTCAAAATGAGGATTAAGTCAAATTTAGTCAAAATGACCTAATTACATTTTCAGATTCTTGGCTTTAAAAGCTACATTTTGATACCTGGATCATTCTGATATCATAATTAAATCAATATGTACACCTTACTTTGTCTTGTTGGTTACAATAATACATAAATATTTGGTCTGAATCCTAATTTGATGCCATTTTATTGAGGAATGTTTGATGTCCTTATAAAGAGGAAACCTCAAATTATGTTTGAATATTAAGATTTCCCAATTAAAAAGAAACAATACTTTGCTAACTCACAGGGAAAATGTCAAAATTTTAAGGCGTTTTTCCTCAAAATCAGTTTTTTTTGTTGCTACTRCTCAAAAAGTTGCTTCAAAATTTTGTTTTATGATTATATTTCAGACAGTTCATTCAAATGATACATTAATAAGGCATTTATTCATTATATTTTGACAAAATGCAATTTTTGTTAACATTTTAGTCAAAACACTGTATTTGCCTATTTCTCCATGTACAACCTTTGGACTTAATCCTCGTTTYGATGTGATGGGTCACATATTGTTGAACCCCTAACCTAAAAATGTATGTTCTGCAAAGGCATGAAGAAAGTAAATACAAGCTGTCAGCATCAAAGACTGTCTTTGAAAATATTTATATACTGGTTTATRTTAAAACTACTGTCTTATTCTTCCCCTTAACAATACTAATACATCATWTGAAGCAGTACGTGTCTTTCTGTGAAAACCAAAGATTGACAGGAGAAAAGAATTGTTTTTAGAATGTGGAAAATTAAAAAGTTGGAACTATTAAGTGTAGGGCTAAGTATTAAAGGTTAGAGGGTAGCCTGTCTAGTCATTTTTAGTTATTTTTAGTGCCTTTTAGGAAGATGATTTCAACCTGTGCTGGTTGAAGATTGAATTGGAGTCCCCCTTGATGAACCTGAGAAGGTAGTTTGGTGGTAGGAAATGCTGCTGCTCCAATGACCCTGACCTGGTCCTAAATTAGCAACAGAAAACAGACAAAAACATGAAGAGTTGGTTGCCTTCAGACCCAGGCCTCCCTTGCAAAAGAGATCTCTGATCTCAATGASATTCACCTGGTTGAATTGGAGGTTAAAAGACTATGTGATGGGGAAACCAAAGTAATTCAGTCTTTATTAGSGGTGTAACAATACATCGATCCACATTGATGTATCGATTAAATTTTTAATGAATCAATTACATCAATTCAATTCAATTCAAAAATACTTTATTGATCCCAGAGGGAAATTTGGTAAATGATGATCAGGGCAAAATAAAAAAAATGTATCTACATGAYCTTCATATTCCCACTGTGGATAGATATCAAATGCTCATCTAACACAGTCATTTATGTTAGATGAGATTGCATCTAGGGATGCAATATATTAATTATTAAATTAATTTAAAGTTGACTGATTTTATCAACTAACGATTAATTGATAGGTGGYCGTTTTCTATAAAACCCGAGATTTCTCTTGTATTGTCCTTTCTATAACATGAAGGGCTAATTTTTTATATGCTGGATTTCAAAAAARAARMRCASMRYWWTATWTTWWAAAAATATGTTGTGCCAGCTGTGTTAAATACTGACTKAATAAATAGAAAATTTTGGATTTCTCACACATTATTAAAGTTTGACATATTTATAAATTATAACAAAACATGAATCTATTCGGTTGCTGAAAAATAAAATAAAAAAGAATTAGAAGAATATATGTGAAACACTTAATCCACCATGAACAGAGATGTGTAAAACTCTAATTTATTAATTGATTATTATTACTTATTTACATTTGGAATTTATGATTTTTCCTTGAATCTTTAATTTTTGTTGTTTTTTTTGTTGCTGCAGATTGCTCTGACTGTGTCTAAAACTATATATTTGAATTATAAGTGGATCTAACTAGACTCTAGGTGTTCTCTGTGGCTGGAAGMTGCTTGATATAAACTCTCACAACAAATAAAAATGTATGATTTCCAAATAGCCTTATTTATAAAGGAACTAATTAAATTTCAAATGTGAGGACAGCTCATATATCTGTTTAGTAGTTAAAAATTACTTGTCTTTGTGCTGTTCCCTTTTCACAGATTATTCTGCTTAGGCAAAGTAATAGTGTCACGCAATGCACCATGGAAGTGGATCACAGAATATGCAACGGCAGCTTCAAAAATCCAAGTCTGTCAGTGGGTCAGAAGCAGACGAGCAGCAGCCAGCCATGGCAGCTACACAGCAGCAAGCGACAGTTAACCATCCTCAATCTCCTGTGACCACTTTTACTTCTGCTGCCAGCCCTTCAGCCCCTCAGTCCCCCAATTATCAGATAATCATGAGTCGAAGCCCAGCCACCAGCCAGAATGTAAACATCACTTTACAAAACACCCAGCAGATCACTCTAGCCTCACTCCCCATCCAGAACCCATTATCCCCTGGCTTCCAGCACACTACACCTCAGTGGAGGTTCGAACCGGCCCCATCCTCCTACATTCAGGTCACCTCACCGGTGCCCCAACCTATTCAGCCCCAAAGTCCCACCCAGCATAGTCCAGTCGCTCTACAAGGTGTCACAAGGGCAGGGGCACAACCAACAGCGTTGGGAGTGTGTGCACAGAGCCCAACGCGATTTATCGACGCTGGTATGTTAGTTCGACAAATTAGTTTAGGCAGCCAATCAGGAGGGGGGCACTTTGTTTTCCAGGAYGGAACAGGACTAGCCCAGATAGCACCAGCAGCTTCTGGCCAAGTACAAATATCTTCTCCAGGAACACCGGGCTCTGTGAGAGAACGACGGCTCTCTCAGCCTCACTCTCAAACTGGAGGCACCATTCATCACCTTGGACCTCAAAGCCCAGTTGCCACTGGTACTAATCTTTCTACACTGGGCAGCCCTGGTCACATCACTACTTCCAACCTACCTCCACAAATCAGCAGTATCATAAAAGGTCAGCTTACACGCCCTATAATATTTGAAAAGACTGCACAAGGTGTGGTAACCACAGCTACAGCATCATTTAGCATACCCTCCTCCATTCCACCCTCCAGCCCATCTCTTACTAGTCCACCCCAAGCTGTCCCCAACAATCCTCTCACACCAACCAGTATAACTTCAGGCAGCATAAAGAAGCAAGCTGCCAAGAAGCTAGAGGAAATCGCCCCTTCTACTCCAGAAATTGCCCAGCTTAGAAAACAATGCTTGGAACATCACACCAAGAAAATGGAGAGCTTGAAAGAAGTGTTCAAGGAGTACCTGATTGAACTTTTCTTTCTGCGACACCTTCAAGGAAACATGATGGACTATCTAGCCTTTAAAAAGAAGCCTTGTGTTCCCTTGTATACCTACTTGAGACAAAATGACTTGGATCTTGAAGACGATGACGATGAGGAAGAACAGTCGGAAGTCATTAATGACGAGGTATTACCACAGCGAGTTCTTAGATTGTCTAGTTGTTGCACATATTGAATACTCTACGTCTTATTGTTTTTAAAGGTAAAGGTTGTTACTGGAAAAGATGGCCAAGCAGTGACACCGGTTGCCATAGCAACACAGCTTCCTCCCAATGTTTCTGCAGCTTTCTCTACTCAGCAGCAATTTCAGGTGATAGAGAAGACATTTAATACATGGATATTTTTCACATTTCTTGGGTTTTATAAAAAAAGAAGGTGATTGCTGACAGTTTTTCACTAATTGTGTGAGGTTGTTTTGCAGGGGCATCAAGGGGCTGGCTCAGGCACTGTTGCAAACCCTGGAGACATGGATGCTTTTAAGAGGCAACAGGCTATGGTGCAAGCAGGTAGGGCAAGGACTGTAGACTCCTGTCTCTCCTTTGTTGCTTTGTTTCCCCCCACCCCCCCGTTTGCTTTGTTTTTTGTTTGGTTTCTTTTTTCCTTCTAATTGCTTCTGCTTTTAGATATTTGGCAACCTCTACTAGCGCTTTGTGTTGAAGTCTAAAACCAAGGAAGGAGAGGTGACCTGTAAGGTCTGCAGAAGGTCATTGCTCTGTGCCGAGTGCCTTTTTTGCGTTATGAGGGTATTGTGTGTTTTAAATCCCAGATCAGGCTAAGAGGCCCCGGATTGACGTTGGTCGCCATGGGCTGATTTTCCAGCATCCTGGTGTAGCTCCTTTAGGATCACCTGGCGTTCCTCTTCAGCAGCTAATGCCGACCGCGCAAGGTAGGAGTGCTACCACCAGGCCGTTCTGTGTTCTGTTCGATGCTGCTGGACCTATGCCCTTCCTCAGACTAAGGAAAGTGAATTTGAATCACAACACGTCTACAAATTCCAAGCAGCATCAACAAATTGATCTTCAACCATCTGCTGGATTTCTCAGCAGTCCACAGGAAGTTCAGGCTTAGCTGTACCAGCACCAGCTCTCTCTGTCAAGATAAATTGGGATGAAGACAATCCCAATGTCTGAAGAAGAGTAGCCACTCAATGGGGAGATGCCATGTCTTCTTTTTATTTTTAATTTTTACTTCCTGTTCACTTGTCGTTATTCATCTCTTCTTTTATGAAGTTTGTTCCGATTAGTCTTCTTTGTTTGGACAGACCTTCTCATGTTGATGGATTTTTTTTTATTTGAGGTGGATCTCATAAAGTGGGAACCCTCTGGGAAACTTTCCACTTTCCAATGGGTATTTCTTCTTTCCCATTGTTTTAATCCACCTGACATACTTTTGGTTTCCATTGTCATTCCAAGTCTTTTTGTCTTCATCGTCTGTTTTTGAACCTTGTAACATCGAATCAAAATCATCGTTCAATCATCATCCGTCAGTTCTGCAAAGTGTTTTTATCTTCTGGTCATTTTTAGTTTGTTTTCTTCCATGTTATGTCATGACATTTTGTTCTGACTTGGCTTCTTTCCCTCAACTTAAGTAGGAGGGGGATCATTTGGAGGAGTTTTGCTCACGGCTCAAGTTTTTTGCGATTTTGGTGGTGTAGGTGTGTCAGGGCCAGGTGTTGGTGGCGTCTAGGCAAGGTGATGTGACGTGCAGGGAGGTAAGGCAGGTGCTGCTTCAGTGTGCACAGCTCTGCTCAGGCTTGCTGTCTGCAAACCCCATGTGTGTCCTTTTGCTCACCTCTGTGCTCTGTCGCTGTGTGAGGCATCCAGGTGCCTTGGTTGCCGCAACAATGACATTGCTTCATGCATGGTACACATATGCTGTTTTCGTGTCTGCTTTGTAGTTTTATTTCCCCTTTTTTCCTATTTTCAGAAACTTTTCATTTTTATTTGTAACATTTTAATTTACTCTAAAACTTTGTCTTACCGCATGTATGATTTTTTGATGTTTTTAACCACATTCTCTGCATTTGAAATGCAATGTTTTGATTTTGCATTGATCAAAGTAGTGTTTCATTTGAGAGACATGTAGATTCTCATATTGATTTCATTTCTTCTGTAACCATTTTGCTGTATGATTTTCATTAGTTTTGCTCGAATCATCCAGGACTAGTATTCTACTGTTAATGACTAGTTCATTAAGAGGAGGTTACAGGAGCTCTAAAATTTGACGTGCACACTGTTATTTAAAATAAAAAGTAATTTTTTATTATTACTAGATTCAAAATGTATGCCTTCTACAAAAGGGTCTCTCAAATTATCAAGGGAAAAATCCTAAATTCCTAATAGAATTAAAACAAATTAGGAAAGAGAAAAGTAAATTCTATGAAACACTTCATATAAGATGTCAACTTGATTTTTTAAAAACTTTTTCTGGTTTTTGTTCTCTGTACTACCTTTTGTCCTATACTTTGGTTGCCGTGTATACAGGTGGTATGCCACCTACTCCTCAAGCGGTCCAGATTGCAGGACAGAAGCAAAACCAGCAACAGTACGACCCGTCTAAAGGACCTCCAGTGCAGAATGCTGCCAGTCTTCACACCCCCCCACCCCAGCTACCCAGCAGGTTGCAACAAGGTGCCCTCCCTATGGCGAGCCTACCTTTGGCTCAGTTAGTGGAGAATGCAGCTCAGTCTGGTGGGCAGCTCCAGGCACCAGTTCAAGTACAGACAGGAGGGTCTGTCCTGGCTACAATGAACCCCCACACACAGCTCCAGACCCAGCTCCAGCAGCAGATACAACAAGGTGTTCATATCCAGCTGCAGCCCCAACAACAACAACAATCCCAGACCATTCTACAGGCAGGACAAGCGGTCAGTTTTTGTAACATCAATGAAATTATCAGTCTTTGAAAACTGACAACATTCGTTCATTCAGGAATAGGGCATGTTAATGTTAATAATTTCATCATTTTATTTACTTACAAACTTATGCATAGTTTCCTATTTAAGACTAACAGATTCCATTTCTGTCATATTAAAACAAAGAAGTTCTGACATATCGTCACCAATCTTTATAGTTTAAATTAAATTTTAGGGATTTGTTTCCCCTCTCCACAGACGGTGACACTTGCTCGGCCTGTTACAGATTTAAACCAGCCGGTTCAGAGGATTATGACCAACTCAGTATCATTAACATCTGTGTCTCCTGCTCCTCTGTCCACTCCAAACTCTAATCCATCTCCCCAAACAAGTTCTGTCCGTCCTCTTGGCTCTAATATTAACCCAAGCACCCAGTCCAAACTAATGGGAACCAATGGGTCTGCGGTCAAAATGGGTGGCTTTGGTCAAAATACCACCATGCAGTCCTCACAAGAAGGTTCTCAAGACAAACAAGTGGAGCAGGCTAAACTGGTGAGTGTTGTTTACACATGTAGTCTGATTAAAAATGTAGACATTAGAAGTTTGTCTAACATTTACTGATATTATTGTTCCTCAGTGGATCAATGAAGTGTGTTTCTATTCTTTGCTGTATTTCCTAAATAAGATAATTGTGCCCACAATGTGTGAAGGGCCTTTGGCAGGTGACCATTCTGGTTTAATCTTTGCACAATTTCCAACTTTAAAAACATAAAAATTTGAATAATAATAAGATTAAAATCTGCGAAGCAAATTTGAACCCGCCTCACCTCCATACCAAGTCTGAAGACATGTAACATTACAGAAAAAAAAAATAGTTTCTGAAGCAACAAATGAAGGTCTCCTGGGTGGAAATCTCAAACATGGAACATACGTTTAATAAAGCAGCAAAATTGAACTCAAAGTTCAAATGTGCTTCTACTTTTTTTAAAGGTAGTTTTGTCAGACAATGTCTGCCAGAAGAAATGTCAAATATTTGTAAAACAATAATGTTTATATGTGATCTTTGCTTTTGGTCAGCTCCTCTACTATTGGTCAACACAGCTCCTTCCTGTCTGTTGACCAATAGAAGAGGTGCTGACCCTAGAAGGGCCGCCCTCCTTATTTGCACAAAGAGGCAGAAATGAATAAGGTAAAGTAAAAACAGGAAACAGAGAAATGTAAAAGCAACACATGGAAATAAAAAGACTTGTGGGAAATAAATAAATAAATAAATAAATATAAACATTTAAGAGACAAATGCCTGTACAAGTAAAAGGAAAAACAAAAAATAAATATTTTTAAAAACAGTAAAATGTAAATTACGTAGCCCATGTGGTAAAATACAAATATCAATCTTTTATTTAAACTAAGCTGGAAAAATGAATATGAAGGTCAATTAAATAAAACAAGGTAAAGTTCTCTTTTTTTAATTTAATTGGTGCATTTTAAGTGTATTTATTTATTTATTGGACCATTTATATATTTGATTTTATTTGTAATTGTGACAGTTTCATAGGAGCCCGCGAGGGGACATGGGGAGATTTTTTTCTATTGATTTCCCACGCAATACTTTTGAGTTACCTCACAAAACGTTTTGCGTTACCTCGCAAAAGTTTGTTTTGTATATGAACTGAAGTAAATCAGACTTTTATTTTGAAATATCCGGTTTCCAAAACAGGATGTGTCACCACAGTTTGTGAAATTGACGTTGCATGGCTGCACTGTGTTCAAATATCGTCATATGACATACTTCCATGCGTGGTTGTGTGATATATTCATTCTGAAGCTGAATTAAAGYAGTAGGCTAACTCACTAATGGTGGACATGTGAGTTTGTTAATAAACCAGCAGGCACAACAGTGATAAACTACTTTTGCGAGGGAACGCAAACGGTATTGCGTGGGAACGCAAAAGAAAATAAATCTCACGTGTCCCCTCATGGGCTCCGTAGTTTCAGTCCTCCACAAAGTTCTGTGGTTTAGCTTTTTTTTTTGTCATTGTAGTTAAAATGAGTATGATCTTATTTATACTCTGATGTCATTTGTCATTTCTGTGTCTTAGGAAAGTCAGGTGCACCAGCGTATTTCTGAGCTGAGGAAGGAGGGTCAGTGGTCAGCCAGCAGACTCCCCAAGCTTGTGGAGGCTTCTCGTCCAAAGTCCCACTGGGACTACCTGCTGGAGGAGATGCAGTGGATGGCAGCAGACTTTGCTCAGGAGAGGAGATGGAAGGAGGCTGCTGCTAAGAAGGTTTGACTAACATGAAAGAATTCACAAACAGAAGTTACAGATGAGCACAGCAAAAGTGTGATGTCTCTGTAACGCCTCACGTTTCTGCTGCAGCTTGTTCGCACTTGTGCACGTCACCACCAAGAACAGAGAAAAAGTGAGGAAAGGTCAGAAAAAGAAAGGGAAATTCATCTCCGTCACATTGCCAGCACGATTGCCCGAGAGGTGGAATTCTTCTGGTCAAACATTGAACAGGTGYGTGTCGTACAATCTCATTTGTGCACGATTGTGTTTTTATTTGATCTAAATAAGAGATCATTTTCTCTAAGGTGGTGGAAATCAAACTCCAATTTGAAATTTATGAGAAGAGGCTCAAAGCACTTGGTTTACAAAAAGCCACAGGTATGTCCCACTGAACAGCTCCTGACAATAACTAATACAATTGTTTCTTTGTAGCATGAGCTTTAACGTCAGGAATTTTGTTCCAGCACTTTGTGTGGTGAAACTGATTTACCTCTACAACCCTGAACTGTGCCAAGTCATTAATACCACACTTGTTGTTCTTCCATTTCAGTGTTTGGGCAGACAGGAGAAAAAGTCAAAGTGGTAGGTGCAGCAATGACATTAAGATCAAGGTTAAATCAAAAAGTACGTCATTTAGTGTTTTTTATATGTATAATTTATTTTGTTCATTTTACAGGAGGGAGTCACTTCTGCTAAAAAAAGAAAATCAAGTTTGTCCTTGGCTGACGAAGATGGTATTTGTTAGTTTTGGGTTTAAATAGCGAAAACAGTGAAAGCAGAATGATCAATGTTTTATTGACTGTTTTCTTTCATCTAGTCTCAGATGAAGAAAGCACCATAGAGGAACAGGAAGGCATTGAGGGGGAAACGGACCACAAAGCAGAGCTGAATGACCTCGCCAAAGATGGTTTGTGCTTTTAAACAGCTTGTGAATTTTTCTTTCAATTCACARCAAGTATTGATGTTTTTGCTGTGTTAATTTTTTCTTTATAAAAAAGTCAAGTTTGATAAATGATGAGCATCAAGCTAAAAACAGATGCTTTTAAAAGATCTATTCCATAATAACTGATACAAAAACTCTGTATTGTTGCATAAAAGCTTTAACTTGAACTTTTAGTATTTTTCATTTGACTTTGTAATCCAGTTAGGCTAAATGTTTTTTTCCCTTACCTAAGAGAAAATCACACTCATGGTCTTACATATCCTGCATTCACAATTAGGTTCTATTACATTTTGCAAATTCATCAAAAACACAACAGCTTAGATATTTAGTTCTTGTTCAAATCAAATCAGTCCAGTCAAGATAAAATAAAACTGTTTAGAACAAACAGCACAATATTTTCATATTGCACTGCTGACCACCCTAAATTACTCTAGTTTAATTTCCTCATTGTGATGCCCCTAAAAATCAGTTGGCTGTAGGAAAAAAGTGTCTTTCTAAACTTGAAATGCTATTATTCAAACAATCACATGCAATTCTTCTTTTTATAGTTACCAATACACATGTAAAATCTATCATCACATATCCAAATACATTTATAGTGATTCCTGGTGTTCATGGTCGCCATTAAACTGTAATCTTTTGGTCTTTGACATCTGCCTTCCTGTTGACTTTTACATGTAAACATATCTGTAAATTAGTCTTATTGCTTTTTTATGCGTGCTGCTCTTTGAATAAATTAAGTGTGTTTCTGCTTTAGGTAAGTAATTAAGAAGGAGGGCTGTGCAACTTTTTTAAAGTTCAACACTTGTAAACAAGCAGTACTGAATGTTTTATAATAATGCTGGCACACAAGAAATGTTTTTAAATTGTTATACAGTATAATTACTTGCCGGGTTCTCTGTCTTTAAATTTTGTTTTTTTGTTTATTAGCTGAGATGTCTCTGGATGCCTTGAAGAAACTGTATGCTGGAGCGTACGCTGATAGTTTTGAGTGGCCTCAGCCAAGTCCTCACAGTGACGAGGATGACTCGGAGGAGACCGAAGGTGGCTTTACAATCTGAAATCACAGTCCTGTTAAAATTAATTTTAGTCATGTATGGCTGAAAATGCTGTCCCTAAAAATAAATATTTATTTCCCTTGTTTTCCAGAAATGGAATGCGCTTCAGGCAGCCCACCTCAAGCTGTATTAATCGACTCCCTGCTTAGTATGGACCAATATCGGAGTGCAGATAAAGCCACGTCTGACTCAAACGGAAGGCCAGGCAGAGACATCGCTGAAGTGGCTGCTGCCACAGAACTGATATTGCCTAAAGGCAGCCTCAGAACCACATCATCTGTAAG
The DNA here is from genome assembly GCF_001266775.1 of Austrofundulus limnaeus. NCBI lineage: Eukaryota > Metazoa > Chordata > Actinopteri > Cyprinodontiformes > Rivulidae > Austrofundulus > Austrofundulus limnaeus. Next base: position 396,211 of record NW_013952771.1, read on the forward strand.
CACAAAGACGATTAAAACATTTATAAAAAACATGCTTTTATCGTTTTAAAACTGTTTTTTTTTTTTATTAGACTCGCAGCTCAGCACCTTTTCTGTTGCATGGAGTGCTGCGAGAATATCAGCAAATTGGTGTGGATTGGTTGGTAAACCTTTACAAGAAGCAGCTCAATGGCATCTTAGCTGATGAAACAGGACTTGGCAAAACTGTGCAGACGGTAGCTTACATGGCCCACTTAGCAGGTCAAGAGGGTATGTTGACAATTAAATATACTCGTATTTTTACAGAGTATATCTAATTTAACAATAAAGCATTTTAAAGACATTTACTGCTTTCGTCCACAGGCGTCTGGGGTCCCCATCTTATTATAGWAAGAACCTGTAAGCTGCTAAGCTGGGAGCTGGAGTTCAAGCGCTGGTGTCCTGGCCTTAAGATCCTTCTGTACCTGGGCAGTCGAAAGGAGCGCAGATCCAAGAGAACGGTATTCATGTTGTTTAAAACATATTTCTGGTAGAACTCAAAGCAGTCATCTTTATTTAAGATCTWTAATTATAGCAACTTACTGTGTGGACATGTTTTTGCAGTTGTGGGATGAATCCAACAGCTTCCACGTATGTGTGACGTCATACAAGCTTCTAATGAAAGATCAGAGCCATTTTCTGAGGAGAAGATGGAAGCATCTGGTTCTGGACGAGGTCCAGCTCATCAAAAACCTTACGCAGAAACACTGGGAAACAGTCTTTGCTATCAGAAGGTGAACTGCTCAAAAAAATACAATTGTGTAATCTCAGGAGTTTTGCGCAGTCTTAGAATTTGAGGTGTGTTTAGTATTTTCCAGTTTTGTTTTGATTTTTGTGGAAAAAGGGGCAGAATTTAATAACACATTCCATTTTTCTCAAGTTAGTTGCACAATTTGATTAAACAAGCTGCTTGTTAAAACTATCTCCTCTTGAATAGCTGTTTGAAAGTCAAGTTATGCACATGTTGAAGTATTACTCTGTTATTGCCCATTTTAAACTTTTAAAATAACTGCTGTAATTGCACATCTGTGTTTATTGTCTGTAGGGCTGCCTCGATTAGTCAACGACTTAATCGATTATTAAAATAGTCGATGACTAATTTAATAACTGATCAGTTTTTTTGTTCTTTGTTTTTCTGTCCAAACTGCTTTGACACCTTCCACTGCCACATCTGCCTTTCTGTCCTTGACACACATGCACAGTAGTGGTAACTGGGGTAGGCCGTGGACGTCACAAGACATTATACAGACAGGCTCTCGTATCATGGCTACCCAGCAACRGAGCTCAAAAGTGTGGGATCATTTTAAGAAAATGAAAGAGAAACCTGTGCAATATCTGTAAGGCAGAACTTGCCTTCAACAGCAATTATTTTAGTTAAGCATAGCTAAAGTGAGCTAAAATCTGATGATAGTTATATAATAGCAGATGCATTTTGGCTCGATAAGCTGTATGTTTTATATTCAATTATTGTATGATCCGATTAGTCGACTAATCGAAAAAAATAATCGGTGATTAATCGATTATAAAAATAATTGTTTGTGGCAGCTCCAGATGTCTGCATAGTGATACTTTACAGTTAATAGTCTGATGAGATTATTTTGCACTGAAAATGGGCTAATTCTGATTCCTAATATCTGATAGTCTACTGTCTCTAAAACAAAACATATCTTTTTTTATTCTTGCACAATTCTTTATATTATATTTTTATTATCAGCAGTAGTATCATGGCCAGTCAGTGTTAATTTAGTTTTTTGTGTACTATATAGTTTGTCAAGTAACTAGCGTGTGAACCTCTGTACTGATGCTGCTGTGACACCTGAATTTCTCCTCGGCGGGAGAATAAAGGCTGTTTCTATTTATTCTTCTAAGTAGATTATCACAAATTATTCCAGTTTTTTGTTGTTTGTGTGTATAAAAACGACTTTTTTGTCTAAATTCCTTTTAAAATAACCAAGAGATTCTTGTACATCTTTCAGTGAGCAGAGAATACTCCTCATCAACACTCCTCTACAAAATACCCTCAAAGAGTTGTGGACCATGATCCACTTCCTGTTGCCAGGAATCACCAGGCCCTACTCGGACTTCCCTGTTAAGGCAGGCACAGACCAGAACCAGGACTACTGCCACAAGCTAGTCATCCGCCTGCACAGGGTGAGTATAGCGCCTGCACATTCTCCTGCCTTTAATCTGTCATTTTTAATCCCATTCACATACAGTCTGCACAAACAAACAAGCTTTTGTTTTACATGTCTTTAGATGATCCAGCCGTTCATCTTGAGGCGCTCCAAACGAGATGTGGAGAAGCAGCTTCCCAAGAAGTATGAACACATCCTCAAGTGCCGTCTGTCCAGCAGACAGAAAAGTCTTTATGAGGACATCCTCACTCAGCCAGGGTAAAAATATCACTAATCTTTCATTTTAAAATTATATCTCCTTGGTAATGTAAAGCAGCTTTTATCATTTAAGGGGAAGAAAAAAATTAAATGTGCATCAAGATGTGTATTTATTTATTTTTTAATCTTTCAACAAAAAGGACTCAGGAGGCTCTGAAGACGGGTCATTTTGTTAGCGTGCTCCAGGTTTTAATGCGGCTGCAGCGAGTGTGTAACCACCCTGAGTTGGTTGCTCCCAGAGACACCAGCAGCTCGTTTTTCTGTTCCTCTCTTCAACACGACGTTCCATCGTTGATTCTGGAAGCTGTCGAGAATCAATCAAACAAGGTATACTCTTGTGCAAGGACTATCCTAAAATTGAAAATTTATTGTTGTTGATTGGCAGAAAATGTAGTTTTTCTGTTATAATTAATATT
>NW_013952771.1:399972-405793 GCF_001266775.1 Austrofundulus limnaeus
GGCGCTGTTGGGCTTTCCTGATAATGTGGGATGTATTCAGTGACCAGGTGAGAACCTCTGAGATATAAACACCGAGGAACCTGAAGCTGTCCACTCTCTCCACTAATGTCCCCTCAATACTCAGGGGTTTGTGCGCTCTACTCCCTCGCCTGAAGTCCACAATCAGCTCCTTGGTTTTGCTGGTGTTGAGGGAGAGGTTGTTGGTGGTGCACCACTCTGCCAGGAGCTTCACTTCCTCCCTGTACGCCCCCTCCTCATCATTTGAGATATTGCCAATGACTGTAGTGTCATCAGCAAACTTGATGATGGTGTTTGTGCTGTGTTTAGCGAGGCAGTCATGGGTGTACAGGGTGAAGAGCAGGGGTGAGAGCACACAGCCTTGTGGGCAGCCGGTGCTGAGTGTGAGGGTGGGGGAGGTGTGGTCACCCATTCTGACTGACTGTGGTCTGCCAGTGAGGAAGTCCATAATCCAGCTACAGAGTGAGTTACTGATTCCAAGGGTGTTGAGCTTGTATACCAGTCGGGATGGGATTAAGGTGTTAAATGCGGAGCTAAAGTCAACAAACAGCATTCTGACGTGTTTGTTCCTTCCAGATGGTTGAGTGCTGTGTGCAATGCCAGGGCGACTGCATCGTCTGTAGATCTGTTTGCCCAGTAGGCAAACTGATGTGGATCCAGAGTACCAGGAAGGCTGTTCTTAATGTGACCCAGAATCAGCCTCTCAAAGCACTTCATCGCAATAGGTGTGAGAGCGATGGGACGGTAGTCATTCAGGCAGGAGATGTTGGTTTTCATTGGGATAGGGATAATTGTAGTGGCTTTGAAGCAGGCCAGAACAGTGGACTGTGCCAGAGAGGCGTTGTAGATGTCTGTAAAGGGGGCCGCGAGTTGGTTGGCATACGCTTTTAAGATTCTGCCTGGGATTCTGTCTGGGCCGGCTGCTTTCCGGGCTGGTACTCGCATCAGAGCTCTCCTCACCTCTTCAGTAGCCAATATGAGTGGCTCGTCTGTGGTGGAGGAGGGCAGAGCAGTGGTGGTCAGCTGTGCCTGAGCAGTGTCCTCAAAGCGAGCATAGAAGGTGTTCAGCTCAGCAGGGAGGGAGGAGTCTGTGCATGTGGTGCTGTTGGCTTTACTTTTATAGTCAGTGACAGTTTGGATTCCTTGCCACATACGTCTGGGGTCTGAGCTGGAGTTGAAGTAGGCTGCAATTTGTGTGCTGTAGGTGTGTTTAGCAGCTCTAATGCCAACCTTCAGATTGTGTCTGGCACTTTAAGTTCTTCACTGTTGCCAGATCTAAAGGCAACATCTCGAGCCTTCAGCAGGCTTCGAACTTCGCTGTTCATCCACGGCTTTTGGTTTGGGAGTGTGTGAATTTGCTTTATTTCAGTCACATCATCCACACACTTCTTGATGAACCCAGTGACAGATGATGCATATTCATTTACAGCAACAAGCAGGTCACTGGTGGCTGCTGTTTTAAACACATCCCAGTCAGTACACTCAAAGCAGTCCTGCAGGGGTGATTCAGCCCCTTCTGGCCACACACGTACAGTCCTATTATTTTAAGTAGAAACACTATTTTAGTTGGCCAGTAATTATTTAGTTTTTCTTGTCTAAGTTGTGTAGTTTTTTGTTTTTACCTTCCTTTTTTTTCTTATTTCTGGGGCAGTGACTAATGGTAGGATTTGTGTTTAAACAAGCATACAGACTGGAAAAGCATTATTAGGAAACAACTGTGTGTGTCATTAACAGGTGCTGATGTAAAACACATTAACCATTAAAATTGTGTCTTCATTAATTCTTCAAATTTGCCTATTTAGTTTGACATTGAATTTTTGGAAAATTACTCCCTACTCCTTCACCCAAGTAACATTGCCGTTTTTTTTTTGTTTTGTTTTTTAATCAAACAGCAATAGAAGACAAGTGGTTTTTAATTATTCTCTATTCTCACCCTCAAGGGAACTTAAATTTCTTCACATCCCCCCTGAATTGAAATACTGTTAAGAACCTGATAATATTTAATTATCTCTCTGTCACTGTGTGACATTCTAGCACCAACATTCTGCATATAATTACYAGATAATGGTAGGGGAAACACTGCATTATGTAAATGAACAACCATTATTATCATTTACCTATATTCATTTGTATATTTTGCTGCATTAAATCATTAATTTAAAACTTTTATTAAATATTTATATTAAATGAAAAAAAAAACATTATTTTACTTCAAGGTACATGAGGTATCTTGATTTCTGTGGTGCTAAGGCCAATGAGTGATAGGTTAATAATTATAGAAGTAAACTGTTTTTTTTTTCTAATATTTGCTAAATATCTATTTATTTTGTAATATTTAGATTCTGAGTACAACAAGAAGCTTTGTGTAAGTCTGTTTATATTTCTACACTGACATGCTTTATTTTATTGTTTATTGTCATCCTAGATTGCAAACTTGTCCATATTTGATCTGATCAATAATGAGAACAGACTGACGCGGTATCAGACTGAAGAGGCAGTACCCAAACTAAAGGTCACTCAGCAGCTCATAGAGGAAATCTACACGAGTCCAGACCAGCCACCAAGACCCAAACCCTGTCCAATTAAACCCATGAGGTCTGTTCTGAAACGCTGCCTGTGAAAGCCGTCATCAGAGTGTGTGAAGATTCTTAACACTTTAATGTTGCACCACATTACGTTTTTACAGATTGTTCCAGCCAGTTCAATATGGCACGAAGCCAGAAGGTCGCTTAGCTGCTATTGGAACTGCAGCAGGTCAGCGTCCTCCAACCAGCTCTCCTCAAACCAGTACCTCGTCTTCCATCAGCAGCCAGTCAGGCCAAACCAGGGGCAAGTCCCCTGTCACMACTGCAGCATCTACACCCACTTCACAAGGTAAGATTTCAGGGAATTTATGTTTAATGTCAGCTAGAGAAATTCCTAATTATCTATGCATCTTATTGTAAGACCGAACCTTACCCCCTCTACTGTAGTTGTTTGGTACTTTTAACTCCTATTTGTGATGTGTGCATTATGCAGTGTTATGCTGCATGATTAAAAGGCTGCTTTGAATTAATTGAATTGAATTAATCCTATTTACTGTGCTATGCATAACAAATTAATAATAATCAGGATCATATAAACATGGCAGCACCAAAATATGCACTACAAAAGTACATTTAGGTAATGTGCTGCATTTATGGAGATCAAACATTTCTCCTACATCTGTATGGTGAATTTTGGTCAACTTGAACAGGCAGCAGTCATAAAGCATTCATCTATTTAAGTTCATACTAGAGTGTGGTGTGTTTTACCTGAAAGCTGCACAACTTTACACAACAAATGAAGCTACAGGTTCCCATGCTCTCCAACACATTTTTCATTACTGTGTTGCTTAGTATTTCGTTTGTTGGATCTCAGCTTTTGTGTAACAATTTATAGAAAAGGCTATAGTCACACACAAATCTGTTTTTAAAGTAAAAGAAATATGTATCATTTGTTTTTAAAAACATTGATAAATGTCTTAGCTGCTGTGTTTTTTGCMGTTTAATTACACACAGTCTGTGCAAGAAAATATACTGTTTGGATTAAATACACAAAATCAGAGCTGTCTGATCATTTTTGTTTTAATCCATTTTATGCCAATAAATGCGAAACTGTGTCTGCAGTGTATGTCAACACTGCAGACACAGTCATCTTGTCAGAACAAATTACTTTTGTGTTCATCTTGCTTTCATGCTACAGCTGACTGACAACATCTCATGCTCATTGCAGGTGGAGCCCCAGCTTTAAGATTGTAATTTCATAAACGCCATAATGGGGGTGTTCCAAACACAAGTTTTATATGAATTTTCCATACTGCAATACACCTTAATATTTTTGCATTAGTCATTTTTTTTATTTTGCACTAATTAATCTTGCCAGTGACAATACAATTCCTCATATTTTGTCAGCTTAGCACTACAGAGTGAATAATTAAGAATACATCAGCTTGATCTCAATGATCTGACTAAATACTGGGTTACACCTAACATGAAGTCCCAYACCCCATTGCCTTGTACTTCACAGCCACTGGAACAGCTACTCAGAGAACCCAGGCTACTCCTCCTGTCAGCAGCAGCAACAACACTGCAGCTTCCTCCGTAGCATCCTCTGGGAGCAGTGGCAATGGGCAGCATGTTTTGGGGGCTGTAGCCTTGAGTCAGACCTTAGCTGGGACAGTTGTGGGCTCTGTGGCTCCAATCAGCCAGCCTGGATTAACACAGGTCACCAGGCCGGCTTTAGCCCCCAGCTATGCCATCCAGCCCAGCCTATTGTCCCAGAGGTTGGTTGTTACATCTCAGGCCCAGGCACGGTTGCCTAGTAAGTGGCCTGTTCTCCCCTTCATCTAAGCATTTTCCCTCCACCTCTGACACAGATATTTGRCTGCTGAACACTGAGACCTTAACTTGAGGCACTGCTGATATGTCCAATGTTGTGTATTAATATATATTTTTTAAGTTCTTGTTGAAAAGTCAGTTTCGACATGAAGCCGTATCAGCAGCATCTCAACAGCCTCAGGATTCCCCAGTTTCTTTCTTGGCACCTGCATGTACACTACGAATGACCCACTTATGTCACACTTCTCATCACTGCGCTTTTCTTCAAAGAAAAATCCAGGGTTTTTCTATCTGGTCCCGATTTTCCTTTATATGTGGGTGCATATCATTTATCAATGCAGATGCCTTGCTTTAAAACTGTAAAGGTTTAGAATTATGAATTATCACTGCAAACATTGGTGAGGCTATCATTCATGATGGGGTTAAAGTTGATACATTTGTAGCTGACAGAGTCAGTGAGTTTGTGAAAAACTGTTGTCTTGACCGAAAAGCACACAGCTGTAAACCTCCAGAAAGACAAAGATGAACATGAGATGCCCTGAGATATGTAGCTGTTTTAAAGTGTAAAAAACAAAACACTTAATTTTCTAAAATAATTGGTTTGTTTGTCCACTTTCCAAATTGTGGCGACAAATGTTAAACTACTTTAAATTGATTTTATAGACTTCTCTAAGGGTCTGTAGTAGACTTATGTTGACAGGTCATGTTTAGTTATTGTTTTGACTAAAATGACCACTTACAGCCAAATAAGAGAAGAAATTGAACATAAAAGCATGTTTTTTTTTTTAAACCTTCTCTAACGGTGAACAAACTTGATGACATTAAAGGTAATTTTATTCCATTATTCTATCCATATAAGGCTGTTGGAGTATTCCATCTTTTTTAGTTTTACTGTTGCTCTCTCTCAGATAAATGAAGGTTCCCTTCAAATGCAAAAACCCATCTACACAATTATTTGCTAAATACTCATCTATTAGAGTTGTTTCTTATTTAGCACATAAGACATTTACAAAATGCAGATATTTTAACTAAAAGTGTACCAAAGTTGGTGTTTAGCAGCACTACGGGCCTCATGTACAAAGATTTGCGTGGATTTCTTACTGAAACATGGCGTACGGTCAAATCCAGAAAACGGCGTACGCACAAAAAAAATCCAGATGTATCAAACTGCGTACGCTTGAATCCATGCACATTTCTTTTGTACATCACAATTAACCTGGAACTGAGCACACGTGAGACTCCTCCCCTGACACGCCTTCATTAACCTATGTTAAACATGCATGTGTGAAGGACATGTTTGTTTGATCCCTGTGCGATCAGAAATGATTTCTAGAGTCAGGAAAATATTGAATTTACAGTGGTTTGCAAAAGTATTCATACCCCTTGAACTTTTCCATATTTTGTCACATTACAACCACAAACATAAATATATTTCACTGGAATTT
>NW_013952771.1:407188-421913 GCF_001266775.1 Austrofundulus limnaeus
AAAATATGGAAAAGTTCAAGGAGTATGAATACTTTTGCAAACCACTGTAATACAAAGTGAGTGAGAAAAACATCCTAAGTAAAAATAAGAGTAAAATATGTTATCACGCAACGAAGGAGTGATTGTGTGTGTGTGTGTGCGTGCGTGCGTGCGTGCGTGTGAAGCTGCTGTGGTGTGCAGCCGGCGCATCCATTCATTCATTCTGAGCCTGGAAATATTAACTTTACACAGGAGTTTATTACCATAATTAGAGAGGAACAGAGGAACTTAAATGTTTGGTAGAACGTAGATCTTTGTTTATTTCATAGCTGATATGAATAAACGAGTCACTGCGCCTCAGTGGAGAGTTTTCATGAGTTAGAATCAGATGGATGAGACTGTTCCATCAGTCATGATTCAGCTTTGGGTGGACTGGACTGGCACAGTTTCGATCGGTCTGCCAGCTCCCTCTGGAAAGCCCCTGTGGAACCCCAGTTCAATCGCTGCTGCTGCACGTGCATGCGTACCGATGTGTTGCGCTCCCAGAGCGCCTCAGTGCCAAACTGAAAGGATTTTTCCTCAAAACGGCTGATGAGCCCATCGTCATCATGGATCAGAAAATTCTATCTGTTTATAAATAAATGCACTGCATGTAACACTATTTATTATATTCTCCAGTAAGGCTGAATCAGTTCCTGGTAAATGTATTTTTGGCACAACTTTGCCCGTCTTTTATCTAATACCCCTTTTCCATGGTGTAGTGTCGGAACAGTCGGTGTAGATATGGGTCGGTACGGGTCGGACCGGTTGGTTTTCCACTGATGTTCCAGTCCGTTCCAATGGGTGTGTTTTGGGCAGTTGGTGGAGGTGGTTTTTAGGTTTTTTAAAAAGAAGTTAATGGGAAAAATAAGAGATAGAAACACATTTGATGAATAACTTTTGAAATTTTAAAAATTTGCAAAGATTTAGACAATCAGTGACGAACAGTGTTCTGACGTCGCATTTTGGTGTCATCTGGGGCCGCTTGGAACCACAATGAAGTAGGTACTAAAAAAAGTGCCGGTTCCATGAATCTGGCCTAATGGAAATGGCTTGGAACCATACCGAACCGTACCGACACTACACTAAGTGGCACTAGTGGAAAAGGGGCATAACTGCATCCATGTGGATGTAATAATTGTTAATCATGTGTGTCTGGTGTGAACAGTAATCATTTTCACATCATGAACAGTTTCTCAGAATCACCTCGTAAGTGTCGCCAACGGAGCCAGAACCACAGAAACGTGCGTACACCAGCCCTGGAGTTGGCGTGGGGCTGTGCACATTTTCACATTCATTTCAGTTTTGATACATCCAGAGTTTTGCGTGGAAGATGGCGTACGCAAGGTTTTTGTGCGAATGCACCGTTGATACATGAGGCCCCTGGTGTTCTAGTGGTCCGTTTGCATAGATTTTTGTGAACATCAATATTTTGCACCCAAATACAGGAGAAATCTGTTCCAGGATGAAACTTCCTGAATGTGTTCTTTTTTATTATGTCTTTCCCAGTTTTATTTTTTATTTTTGCCCAATTTACTAATAACTTTATTTGTTGAATTAGCCCCACTGCTGGAAGAAAGCCAAATGGCTATGGTGGTTGTTTTTTTTATTTGTAATTTTCCCTTTGCTGTTTTTATTTTTTTGTCCAATCTTGACGTCACTGCAAAGCATGTTGGAAGTGTTCCCAACAAATATTTAAACCTCTTTCTTCCTCGATTAGAACGGTGAAACTTTTTCAGTAACACACAGCAGTTTTCAGCCTTGTTTGCACACTGAAAACTAGGTGAAGAAAATGTTTCTGATCTTTTTTTTTCTAGGTACTTCAGATTAATTTGGAAGTAGTTTCCATCTTTTTTTCTTCTTGCTTCTAATACCAAAAAAATATTATTATTTGAGAGACAGTGAATTATTAGGACCAGAAACAAACAGACCTCTCTGGCTTGTTGTAAGCTTCTCCGCAGCAGTGTGGTGAAATATATTTTGGTGGATTGGTAAAAAAGTAAAAATGAATAATAGCACAAATAATAATTTTTCAAAGAACAGACACCAACAATAATAGAAGGGTTTATTCTTGGGAGAATTTTGTGTATTTTAGGTATTTCTTATTTACAGTGAGATTTTTTTGGAACATCATTTACTTTGTTGCCATCAACTATAGGTTGTAGGTTAAGAGTAGGGTTGGGCAATAAAATATTAACGATATACTGTGTATCACGATGAACAAGTGATCAGTATCAAAAGAAAATACTTYAGATAGAATGTTGATAATTTCACTGAACGTTTTAGAAAACTTATGCCAACTTATCAAGTATGTCTTGATTCAGAAAAAATGGAAAGTTTGTCTCAATAAGTCTCCTAGTATTACTGCATTGTCTATAATAGATATTTTACTTCAGCTTTGTTCGCTTCGCTTGGTAAGCTTGTTGTGTGCATTTAGAAACAGTTTTAAGATTAAGAAGCACAAAACGTGAATGTAAAACGTAAATTTCATTTTGCTACTATGAACTATGCAAATTCTCATTTTTTATACTTGTTTCACACATTTTGTAATTACACATTATAAAATGGTGTGAAGCAATTAAAGTGCATAGGTTTAATACAAATATAGACACACACATTAAGTTCTTTAAGGAATCGGATAACAACCACCTGGTGACCTGTGTGTTGCCTTGAAAAAGCGTTGAGTAGAGAGCTTCATTTTCGTTCATGTTTCAGACTGCGTCTGGCCTTAAAGTTAATTTAAGTGAAAGCTGCTATGATTCTGGTATTAAGAGGTGCTGTGCTCTCCCATCCGATTAATCCACCCTGGTTCTGCATGCCCAGTCTCTTTTTCACCCTTTAACTAACGAATTAGAAGTTTTGTAAGCTTAAAATTGTCATGGCACATTTTCAGTCTGTAATTGTTTGTGTCTGTTTTTTGTTTTGTTTTTTTATTGAAGGTGGAGATGTGGTGAAGATTGCACAACTGGCCAACATAGCAGGTGGTCAGACTCGTATCGCCCAGCCAGAGACTCCAGTCACGCTGCAGTTTCAGGGGAATAAGTTCACTCTGTCACCCAGCCAGCTCCGGCAGCTCACCACCGGACAGCCCTTGCAGCTTCAAGGTACACTCGGTAATGTAAATCCCATTGTGACACTTCTTCCCTTTTATACTCTTCTTTATTTCCTTTTTGTGCCTGTTTAAATTTTCTAGATAATTTGCTTTCTGTGAGTTTTTTTTATATTACTCAGTTTTGACTAGATATTGAAAACCTAAATGACAAATATATAACTTGTTTGTTTACCTAATAAGATCTGAAGCATTTTATTATAAGAAAGAACAGATGAGTGTAAGCTGTTTACCTCATCCTCACTTTAATACTTCTGTCAGTTTCTAGTTTAAAAAAAAGTCCTTAAAGGGATCCATGATTAGTTGTAACATTAGACTTTATTTAATACACATATATTTTAACTGTAAAATAAAGACTGTAAAAATACTTTAGGCTGTTTAGTTTTTATAGTTTTTAAACTAAAAGTTTAAAATATATTACACGGAGAGGGTCATTTTATTTACACACAAAGCATTCTGGGTAAATGATGATGTGGATAGGTCCTCGCTGTGAGTGAGCTATATCCACCCTGAAGGTTAATCTTGGACAATATCTGACAATCGACTCTTTTAAATGAAACCAGAGAGMGTTGACAGAGAGGAGAAGGTAGAAATGACTCAGCCTGTAACTGAAAATATGGATGGAGGACAACAGAGCTGCTTCATGGAAGAAGAACCTCAGCTTAGCCTGTTAGCTTTAGCGTTAGCCCCGACACTATCACCATATATATGTATTAGCTCAGCGCTACACATTCTCCTCTCGTCACTGAGGTCCTCCATCCACATGACAGAGAGGGGAACACAAAAATGACTCAGCCTGTAACTGAAAATATGGATGGAGGACCTCAGTTTAGCTTGTTAGTTTGTTGTGCTAGCGCCGAGCTAATACATATATATAAAGAGTCGATCATCAGATATTGTCCAATATTAACCTTCAGGGTGGATATAGCTCGCTCACACTGAGGACCTATCCACGCCATCATTTACCCAGAATGCTTTGTGTGTAAATAAAATGGCTCCGTCCTTGTTAAAATATATTTTGAAATATTTACAAAACTGAACATCCTACAGTATTTTTACAGTCTTTATTTTACAGTTAAAATTTATGTTTATCAAATAAAGTCTAAAGTTACAACTAATCGGGGATCCCCTTAAAATTAAACGCATTGCATATATTTTAACTGATGCTTTAGCTGTAATTTTACTTGATATTACCCCTCTGCTGCTCAGTTTTTGTATCTACCTTGTGTACGGTTCCAAGGAGTCATGTCTCTCTGTGTGTGTGTGTGTGTGTGTGTGTGTGTGTGTGTGTGTGTGTGTCACGGCTTTAGGCAACATCCTGCATATTGTGTCGGCTCCGGGGCAGCAGATCATAAGGCCACAGGGATCCATGGTTTTGCAAACAATGCCTCAAGCTGTTCCTGCTTCCAGTGCTTCAGTAACACCTGGCACACCGCTTCCTGCTCTTTCAACAGCTCAGCAAAGTAACTCTATAACAGCTTCAATATTGTGTTACTGTCTTTGTCTCTGAATCTGCTGTTTAAAAAAAACCTGTTACCAGTTTAAATCTACATTTATATATTACTGTGGGACACCAAAGGCTATGTTTCCTACAGTAAAGTTTCTCCTGCTGTATTAAACTTCATCTGTTTATTTGTGTGTTCTTAAATTGACATTTTATCTTTTTTATTTTTTTAGCACTGGGTGTGACTACAAATGCCACGTCGTCTCCCACCAAACACACTGCAGCTCATGGTGGTTCTCGGGTCAGTATGTTCAGGAAAAAAGAATATGAGTGATAGATAAATATGCCACTGTTTATTTAAAACCATTTTAGATGTATTGAAATGTTTGAAAAAGGAAATAGTTTTTAGAATTTATTTAAAAACAAATTGTCCTCAAAGAACAATAAAACTACATTTTACCATGGAGCTTAAACTTAACTGAATTTCTGGTTAATATGTAGATAAGTTAAAGTTATCGAAGATATATTTAGTGTTGTCACATCTGCAACTATAAATGCTAAAAATAAAAGAATGTTTGTTTTTGTTATGTAGTCAGTCGTACAGTGGATGAACCTCAGCACATTATAAATCTGTTAAATAACCAGAAGAAACAAATATAGGGTTATGGTACAGCAAAGTTAAATCCCTGTTTACAACTTTGCAATATTGTTTTTGAAAGAATTGAAACAATCGGGTTTGAAATAAAAACTCCAAAACTTTTTGGAACTGAAATGCAATCAGAACTAGACATGGGTTTTTACAATGTAAAAACAAGTGTGCATTGCCACGTAGCATGTCATTGCAGCATGGTTTTGCCTGCAGCATTGGACTTGCAGAATGAACTTTGACCAAGTTCAAATGTGTTTTCTATACCAGCTTGTGCCTGTCACGTCAGCAGGTGTTTGTAATTAAGGTAATTGAGTGCAATATGAAGTTGTAGACATTTTTGTTAAAGTTGCATAAGGCAGGTTTTGAACCCTGATCTCCCACATGAAAGTCCACAGTGCTCATCATGAGACTATAGTAGATGTGGCAGAGGACAATCCCAGGGATTGGATTGTGTATACAGAAAACTTTTACCTTGTCAATGCAATTATTGACACTTAAGTGCAATATATTACAACAATAGAGCAGTATTAAGACAATATTATAGTAAAACATCAAAATACAATAATATTATTATTGTAAACACTGAACAATTGAGATGAAATATTATTAAAGTATGGAGCAGTACCAAGTTGAGTCCAGCATGGGGCAGTATTGGACCATTACAAGGCTGCATTGACTCCAATTATATGAATTTTGGAACAAAGTTTAAACATTAATATTTCAAAAACTACAAATTGCACAGCCACCAGAAGAAATAGCAATCATTTGGCACAGGACCTTTACAGATATAAATTATAATGGCAGCTGTAGGACAAAGTATGCAGGAGGAGTAGCGTGGCGACKTGGAAGAAGATGGAATAATAAGCTGAATAATAAAGAGAAACAGGAAAACAATAGTGTGCATTGAATTGGCAATGCACACTGAATATTAACGGCTGCTACAAAACACATGCAAGAATTTATGTTTGCTCAGAAACAAAACTAGCTTTAGGTCTCTGGTTGTGTTTTTGTAGAATATCTTTTGGAAAATTTGGTCTATTATTAATAAAAATAAATATTATTTTTTGTGGTTCATTGAAGTATATTACCTTTATTAGTTTAAACTSTTTAAGACTTTCAGTTTCCTTATTGGTTCTACATTTTATTTAATTTTATTTTGAAAGGACTACACATTTTGTGCCTTGGCTACAGCTATGTAAGCACTTTTCAAAAGACTGTAATTGTGTCTTTGTTCACTGTTGTGTTCAGGAGGCTTCAGGAGAAAAGACTCAGCTGCTAAAGGAGCGTCTGACCCGCCTGTTTGAAGCGAATGAGCGGCGCTGCAGCCGCAGAGTGCTGTATGGTTCGGATGTGCTGCAGGCGTGCACTCTGAGCCCAGATTCGGGTCACTCTGCTCTGACTGCTGGAGGCTGGAGGTGGGTGGGCAGGGAGAGCTGCATCAGGGCTCAGACAACATGTGTAGGTACAACTTCCATTCTGCAGTCCACTCTGCTCACCACAGAGGACCGCCTGGAGKCTGCCCAAAGTCTGATCAAGAGGTAATTCAGTTAGAATACTTTCATATATTGTTGGGGGATCTTCACTGTGACTGTGTTAACTGATGGACATGCTTCTGGAGTTTTATTACAATATTTTATTTACTAATTGAAATAATGACGTGCCTTTTATCTGTATATCACACATCAGTTGTTGACTGCTGTTCTTACCTTGCAGGCTGACGTGTGTGGTGCCTCCAGCTGTAGCTCCACCCTCTCATCTGTATGCAGCCAATCCACCTGTTTCCTACAGCCTTGAACTGAAATCCTTCCAGAGGCGACTGCTAGAGGCCTCTGCCCCGCACAGCGCAGAAATCCACCATTTAGCATCCAGACATCTCTTGACTTATACCGACTTACAGTTAATGCAGGTGGACTCTGGTTAGTTCCTGTCTTGTTGCTGACCTGCCTCAGTTTATCTAATCTTCTCAATCAGCAACAAGCTGAAACTGCTGAACAATTCAAACTGTGTTTGTAGCAAATATCTCAGTTTTAAGTAAACTTTCCTGTAGCTAAAGTCAATTGTTAAGGCATCCAAAAATCAGAATATATATATATATATATAAAGCAAAAATAATAAATGTTTTTTTTTCTTTCTCAAGGTAAACTGGAAGCTCTTGCAATCCTACTGCAGAAGCTCAGATCAGAGAGCAGGCGTGTCCTCATCTTCACTCAGATGGTAAAGATGCTGGACATCTTGGAGGCCTTCCTGGATTACAGACAGCTCACTTACATGCGCATTGATGAAAACCTCACTTGTGAAGAAAGACAGGTAAAAATATCACCACCATTTTATCTGGTTATGAAAGCAACACTTATTTTACCTTAGTGGAATATTTTTGCTGTTGCACTGTGAAGGATACAAACTAATATAATAATAAATTAGAGCCAAGTATAACAGTAAATGGGTACATGTATACATACATTAAACTGAACCTTTACCACTCGAAAGGGAGACATCTTTCTGCTCTGTTTGAAGCTAATATAATTTTCATGAAAAGCTATATTTATGTAGATATAATAAGTATTCAGTCTTTAGGAACACTGCCTTCCAGTAAGTTGCTATCTACAGGAAGTGATTTGCCACACATGCATATAACMAATGAAATCAGGGATGTTCGGTGCTCCAGTCTGAATAAGGGAAAAATGAAATGATTAAACCAGACACCACAGACACCAGATACAGCACCTTCAGTCTTTTAGTAGGCATTGATATAGCCTTGTTTGGCATTGAAATAACATTATTTACCCTGCTGGGTACCATTTTCACTGTAGCTTCTGGCCCAATAATTAAATTACCTGTTTTTCTATCCAAATCTGAAATGTGTAGCACAACTTTAAAGGCATTCAGTCATTCATACACTGACACTCTTTCAGTTGTATGACAGGTAATGATGAAAGAGTCAGTGTCTCATATTTTCACACCCTTTTGTTATCTCAAAGATAACAGGAGATGGGATTCTAATTTTAAAGTTACCCTTAAAACATTAAGCATAGTTRGATTGTGACAGCGTCTTTATAGTGTTGTTCCCCACGCTGTTCATGACTAATGTTGTGGACCTGCAGGAAAACATGAAGAAGTTTAACAGGAGCAGGCAGGTGTTCTGCAGCATCCTGACCAACCGCTGTTGCCCTGCGGTTGGGACCATGGTGGATGCAGACACCATCATCTTCTACGACACAGACCTCAACCCAACCATGGACGCCCGCACCCAGGAGTGGTGTGATAAAGTCGGGCGATCTAAGGACATTCATATATACAGGTAATATTTTTAAAACAAACCTGAACAACTTAGGCTCTTCATTCTTATGTTTCCTATTCCCCTCCTAGTAAATAGTGTATATATTAGAGAACTTATTCACCTAAATATTGTTTAAGACTTCAGTGATTTTGTTTGCAGAATGGAGAGTGGAAATTCTATTGAAGAGAAGTTATTAAAAAATGGTACCAAGGACCTTATAAGGGAAGTGGCTGCTCAGGGTACTGACTACACATTGGCTTTCCTCACACAGGTAAGAATATCTGTATTTATTTTAATCTGCAGTTACTCTCATCCCAATATGTTTTGAAGACATCAGTCATCAAATTAACGTTTAGGAAAAATATAACTAAAGTTTTACTGAACATAGTTTAACTGGTACTGTGTCTGTAGCGGACAATCCAAGATCTGTTTGAAGTGGAGGCGGGTTCAGGCGTGAAGGTGGAGGAGTTTGTGGTTCTTCACCAGGAGCCTTCGGCCTCAGAAGCCATTTCTCCCAAAGTAGCGAGACCCTACATCCAGGCTCTCCACAGCATCAACCTGGATGCTGGACCAGAGGAGGAAGAAGAGAACGAGTCAGCAGAGGAGTCAGAGAACCAAACTGTAGAGGAGCCTGGTCTGATAGAAGAGCTGAATGCAGTCATGGAACAGGTGACTTTACTTTATGTATTTTTTTCAAATACACTCTAGAGTGAAAGACAAATACACTAGCTTAAAGAAATGCTGTGTTTGGTCATTTAATTTGTATTTATTCATTGTTTCTAAAACAGCTAACCCCTATTGAAAAATATGCCCTGCATTATCTGGAGTACCTCAACATCAGTGATGAAGAAGCTGCACTGAAGGTAAGCTAGATTTACCCTCATGCATGTACTGTATTTACATAATTTACTGAGGCTGCTGAAAATCAGTCCAATAAGATTCTCGTGATTTTAAGCATGTTCTTATTACCATGCTAGTATAGTATTTATCCTATTTATAAACTCCACTAATTTATATGTTTATTTTCTCCAGGAGAGGCTGGAGTGCTCTAAGAGAGGCTGGGAGATTCAACAGCTGCAGAAACTAAAGGAGGAGGAGGAGGAAGAGAGCCAGATGACTGAGGGAGAGGAAGATCTATTCACTTATACCAGAGAGGATGCTTACAACATGGTGATGGACCGCTCCGGTCTTCGCTGATCAAAGAAAGAAAAATGTTTGCTTTCAGTTGCACCTTGTTGATACTCTTTTCTTTTCACTTGAACAGGAATATGTATTTGATGCAGAGGATGGTCATACAGAAATAATGCCGGTAAGACACCAAATATGGCATATTTGGAAAAAACCTTTACAAACTGTACCAATGGCTGTTTATTTTGACCTTTTGTTACACAGATCCTGTTGTGTTATGAAGGGTTATGTACTGTTTTGATTGCATCTATCTGACTAATAACATAATAAAAGTGTTGTGGCACTATAAAAGACCAAGCAGTCAAGCCACAAAGTGATTAAGAATTTACACAGCTAAATAAAAGAGGTGCTCTAAATATAACTGATCAAAAATGTAGCTTAAAAACCTGAAGAATGGGGCACACTGACCAAACACAATGACACAGTGGGGTTACTTGTTTGGTCCTGCTCAGGTGTGTGTGTGTCTCCAGTGGGTGTGATTGTGGGTGGATATCTTTCAGCACACAGCTTGAGCTGTTGTGATCTTATCATTTGGTAGTCTGTCTTTTTTGTTTTGTTTTCATCACGGCACTGTTTATTAGTGCTTGTGTAACTATGGGAGAACAGTATGTCTGAAAGTTCAAAAGGAGGTGGACACCTGAGCAGCTAAATTAAAACGCGATATTAAATTATCAACATTTTAAATCCACACTTTGTTAATAAGTGCACCCAATAATCCCATTGTTGGGTTAAAAATACAAGTTTTAACAGATCAGGTAACCAAATAATAAAGGATAATTAGCTGTAAATGTAATCAAAAGTAATGAGTGTGTGTGCAGGGCTGATTTTACCCATGTGTAGCTGAGGCCATCACAGGCACAAAACAACTCAAACAGCTGTTTCCTTGTTTCTAACGTGTGATTTCCAACACAGCTTTGGACTCCTCCCACACCGCCACAGGATGACAACGATATTTATATTGATTCTGTGATGATGTTGATGTACGACACCACACCCATGCCAGAGTCCAAACTACCTCCCGTCTACATTCGCAAGGAGCACAAGAGACTTAAGATGGACCCCTCCGGTATAACGAATTACCTTACGAATCGTCTTTAAAAGCTTCAGTCGTTGAAATAAAAGGGGCATATCATGCCACTTGTGAGACTAATTCCTTGTCTGTTTTTGTCTAGCAGCGGCCAGAAAAAAGAAGAAGGGCCACGGGGAGACGGTCATACCTCCACGCTCTCTTTTTGAAAAGGCCAGCATGCTCAAAGTTCGCCGTGAGAGCAAAGACCAGAAAAAGAACTTTTCCCTCAAGCAGCAGGTACCTTTTGCCAAACCCCTGCCCTCGCTGGTTAAACCGGCCATGGAGGCAGGTCAGGACAACCCCGAGTGGCTCATCAGTGAGGACTGGGCTCTGCTTCAGGTAATGCATCGCAGACAGTCTGAGCTAATACTACTAATAAATGCCTGCTTTTATGTCTCTTAAACAACAATTTCTGTTCTAATGTTTTTATTAGGCTGTTAAACAGCTGCTGGAGTTGCCTCTGAACCTGACCATCGTGTCTCCTGCTCACACACCCAACTGGGATCTGGTGAGTGACGTGGTGAACTCCTGCAGCCGCATCTACCGCTCGCCCAAGCAGTGTCGCAACCGCTACGAGAACGTCATCATTCCCAGAGAAGARGGAAAGGTACTGAATGACGTTGCTTTATTCTGCTGTCAAATAAAACTCCTCTGCTCATTTGTCTCATTATCCATTTTGCAATTTTTTTAGTTGGTGTATGAAGCCAACCCTAAGAAGAAAACTAAGAGCATATACAAGGTATCCTGTGCTGTCTGAATAGTTTTTTTCTGGTTGTTGAGCATTGCTTTGCTTTTAAAATCACTCTTGATTTTTTTCCAACTTTGTGTGTCTACCTTCAGTCTAAGAACAGTCGTCCTCTGAGGACCTGTCAGATCTACACACAGGATGACAACTCCTCTCAGATTCAACTGTACAACAGTCGCTTTGAAATCATGAGAATTATTGCCAGCAAACGGAGCCCACCAATCAAACCACTGTGAGTATCTGTTTACAATAAATGAGCTTACATGGACTAAAACCTGTCAAACAGAAACATAAAAAACCTAATGTTAGTTTTTATTCTTTCAGTTTGGCAATGCTTATTTTAATGTAATGATACTGTTTTACAGGCTTGGTATGAATCCATTTCAGAAGAACCCCAAACATGCGTCAGTCTTAGCAGAAAGGTATGTCTCAAAAATACWAATTTTACTACTTATAAAAACTTTAAATCCAAAAGAATAAACTTGATGTGTTTCCCCTCTCTTTAGTGGGATCAGCTATGACAAACCCCTGCCCCCCATTCAGGTGGCCTCTCAGCGCGCTGAAAGAATTGCCAAAGAGAAAAAGGTCAGCAGTCTGTATATTTGTGTGGAAGCATTCTGGCCTTATTGCAACAAATGTAAACACTTGCTAAACAAAAATCTAATTTCTAATCATTCTGCAGAGATGCAATGTTAATATTTGTCATATGGCTGTAGATATTTTTATAGCAGTTTTTAGTTCTTTTATTTTTACATGATTAGAATTAGCCAGAAGCTAATTTTAAAGTATAAAAACTTAGATGTGGTTTTTAGTCTTTATTTTGTATTTGCGTTTGGGGTAATATATATTTTTTGCATTGTTTGCAGGCCCTTGCAGAGCAGCAGAAAGCCCAGCAGTTGGCCCAGCAGCAGCAGCCTGGAGCTCCTCAGGCCCAGGTTGCACCTGGTCAGGCCCAGACTCCTGCTGCTGGCCAGGCTCAGATCCCTCAGGCTGCAGGAGTGCCTGGAGCCACCACTGTGCCGAATGCAGCAGTACTGGTGATGATAACTTGGTTCTGAGTAAAGAAACAACTGTTTAGGCTTAATAACAGAAAGTTTAACACAGTTGTGTTTTATTTTTTTAGACTGGTGCAATTAAAAATGTCACTGTAGGCACAACCATTCAGGCTGGTAAGTTTCACTCAATGTTTATTGTATCTGTGCAGGTAATGTTTAGTAATAAATTAATTTTGATGTATTTCTACAAGCTACTGTGGGAGGGAATGTGATTGTGAACACAGTAGCTGGAATCCCCCCAAGTCCCTTCCAGGCCAATAAACGCCTGGCATCTCCAGGCATCCCTGGCACCCTCTCTGTGAGTCATATTCACTTGTTACTGCAGCCCTTGGATTCATTTACTGTGCCACAAATAGTCTTTGAGCTGGATACCAATCAGTCAGAAAGATGACTAATTATTTGCATTTTGTTTGTTTCCATCGTTTATCAGCCTGCAGGCACAACTGGAGCCCAGGTGGTGCACACGCAGCAGAGGGCTGTTGCAGCGACTGCTGCCCCCACTGAAGTGGTGGCGATAGCTGCAGGGCAGAGCGTTCGAGCCGTGACCCCAGTGTCTGCAGCTGCCGTCGTTTCTACAACCCTGAGCCCGGTGCAGACACAGAACCGCCCGCTTGTTCCTCAAGTCGCTCCGGGTACAGAACCCCAAATTCCCTTTTCCACAAATGTTTTTTAAAGCTGTGTTTTTACACATCATCTGTTGTGTTTTCAGCCCCAGGTATGCAGAAGTTTAACCTGCAGATGCTCCGGGTGCATCAGCAGCCGGCTCCGTCCCCTCAGATCAAAGCTGTAAACAAACCTCAGGTACACACACAGCCTTTCTACACAAGACACAAAACCACTTTGAAAAATGATTTAAGCATGGCTCAATAAAAACATATACAATTAACTGAGATATTAAAGGAAACCCAGGTTACTTGTAACATAGTGCAGATGGAGGACAACAGAGCTGCTTCATGGATCAGAGAACCTCAGATTAGCCTGTTAGCTTTTGTGTCACCGTGAACATGTATTAGTCTAGGCGCTAACATGAAAGCTAACAGGCTAAACGGATCCATCCACAGTTTCAATTGTGGGCTGAGTCAGTTCTGCATTCTCCTGTCTGTCAAGATGCTCTGGTTTCATTTAAAAATACTGATCATCACATATTGTTTAAAATTAACCTTCAGGGTGGATAAGAAGCTGTGAATGTCATCATTTGTCCAGTATGCTTCACGGCGTTAATAAAATGGTGCCATCCACATGACAGTATTTTTTTATTTGGAAAAACTAAACAGCCTACATTATTTTTACAGTATTTGTTTTCAAGTTGAAGTAATAGTTTATCAAATTATGTCTAATGTTGCAGCTAGTCAGGGTTTCCTCTAAAAGTTGCAGTGACTGCAGTAGTTCTGATTTAACTTGTGTAAAAATGGTTGAAGTCTAGTTACCTCACCACTAACTCATTGTTTCCAGGAGTTGATAAAAATGCAGAAGCACAAGGTCCCCTTACAGCAGCAGCAGGTAGCTGCAGCAGCCCAGGGTCAACAAGCTGCAGTGACCCAGCAGACCGCTCAGGTGCAGCCTGCTCAGGCCAGTCCACAGATAGCAACTGTGGCCGCACCCAGACCTCTGCTGACCACAAACGCCATGCGTTTGGTAAGATGTAAAAACAGTTTCAGTTTTCAGATTTCTTACATACAAAATTAGCAAAACAAGGCTAACTTCAGATAAAGAAATTATGCCAGCCAAATATATCAGCTCAGTAAATAGGAGCCATCTTGTTTGTTTACGGCTTGTGATTGGTCCGGTCCACATCAGGTCACATGAGGAGCCAGTTAAACTTCATCAGACAGTAAAGTTTTAAAAAACTGTTGATATCAGTGCTTGAATGTGAGTGTGAATGACTGAAGTATAAAGCACKCTGGAGTCTGTGTGGGTTTGATAAGGTGCTATATAAGTTCAAGTCATTTACAAAAAGAAAAAATAAGTAGGTCGTCTGGATGGGTTCTTCTTTAGAGAACCGTTTCGTCTCCTCCAAGAGGTCCTGATGCATCTCAGTAATCCAGGTAAAAAATCAAAAAGAAAAAAATTGTGTAGGTCTTCTGGACGGGTTCTTCTCTAATGAAACGTTTCGTCTCTCCTCCAAGAGACTTCGAAGAAGTCTCTTGGAGGAGAGACGAAACGTTTCATTA
>NW_013952771.1:427494-429055 GCF_001266775.1 Austrofundulus limnaeus
GCTGATCATCTCACGGAGTACCTTCATTCTCGGACCACGTATTTCTGTCTCTGTTGTTAAATAAATATTGCCATAACAAGCTCTATTGTTCATGGAGGGTCATGAAAAATGTCAAGTCATTTACCATTTACCAAAACCAGCTTTAAGCCCCACAGTTCATTCCCCACTGTTTGAAGTAGATCACCAAGTTTAATCAGAGTCTTTAGGAAGATGACATCATTCTTCTGTTCAAATCAACAGTTATCAGTTATAAAACTTCGCTCACACTGAAATCACACACAAGACCTCCGTCTGATACTGATGCATTTGTCTGGCAGAGTTCTTGTATAATAATTTATTCTGTCTAAACTCCTCTCAGCTAATATTAATGATTGAGGTTGTGTCATTCTTCATGCTAATTTATTCTTTGTGGGGCTTCACAGGCTCGAGGGCCAGCTCAGGGTCAGATTCAGGCCCAGGCAGGACACACTGCTCAGGTGACCCTGACTAAACCTCCTGTGGTGTCGGTACCAGCTGTGGTGTCTGCACTGCCAGTAATTGGACAGGCACAGAAACCTGGTGGGTTGAAAAATTGTTCATTTCTGTTTTCACACAAATCGATGGTCTGGATTATATTCTCTTGATTTAACTATAAAGCTACATTAACTGTTGAGAAAAGAAAGCAGCCATGTTTGTTATTTATGTTTACAGTCTGCTGGTATGACTTGTTGTTCTACTGTTTTCTGTCCTGTGTCAGGCGGCCCTGTGCTGGCGTCGCCTTTCCCCCAGATGCAGGTCCAGCAGCTGATCCCCATGAAGAAAACCCAACATCCAGCAACCATTCAGGCTGCAGCTGCAGCCCAGCAGAAAGCAGGGCTGCCACAGCAGGGACAGGCTGCTGGACAGCAGAAGGTAATCACAGCTCACCTACAGCCACTGTCAAGTAATCAGCAACACCCAGAAAAACATGTCTGCTGACATGTATGCATGTCAGGGGTGAAGCTCCATCGGACCATGGTACTCAAAAAAACACAAATATTTTGAACTGTTGTAAAAAGAAAGGTGGGGGGCATCAACTGATGTGTCTAACAGACAAGGATTTATGGGTTATAAATTAAAACTGCACTTTTAAGTGAGGATTATCGTATTTATTCAAGTATAATACGAAAAATTTAATCCATAAAATCATCCATAAAGTTGGGAGGTGGTATTATACGCAGATAAATATTTTTATATTACTTATGTATTTTAATTGAACTATCGGCAAAATTATTGAGTCCGGAAATGAAGACCGCATTGTAAAAAGCAATTAAAAACGAGCTTACCTCTGACACTCCTCCGTGCTTCAGAGCGAGATAATAACAGATCCAGGCAGGTGACATGATGTGAAAAAAAGGGGGAAAAAAGCAGTCCTGTCAGCTCAGTAATGATAACAAACTAATGACATTAGCGTGTGACTGGGCTGCTGCTGGAACAACAAACACACGGCTGCCGTCTACCGGTGTTCTGAAAAAGTTTGTATCCCTGAAAAAAACATTTCCCCACCAGAGGGGGCGCTCACGAGTAGGAAGTAATCTGCTTT
>NW_013952771.1:430305-437774 GCF_001266775.1 Austrofundulus limnaeus
TATGCCACGAAGAATTGAGGCAGTTCTGAAGGCAAAAGGGGGTCCAACCCGTTACTAGCGTGGTGTACCTAATAAAGTGGCCGGTGAGTGTATTAGTTGTCAAAATACCATTTAGTACATATATTGTTAAAATAAAATGAACAGTCCAATGATCATTTTACTGATGTGTATAAAGACTGAAAAGGCTGAAAAATCTTGAAGTCTGTATGAAATTGGAGGTAGTTTGAGGATTAAATTTTTTATGTTTTTTAAGCTCAAAAAGAGGGGGGGGGGTCGTATTATACATGAGATCGTATTATACACTAATAAATACGGTAGGTAAATAATGAATTATTTATCTTAATAAGATGGGTTTCTGAAAAACATGAACAAGTATTTTAGAATTTATTTGTCTAAATAAAGTTTTAATAGGTGATTATGATTACTACCTATTAGTTTAGTTCTTTCAAATTAAAAGTCTAGAAAAGAACAGATGTAATTTGTATCCCCTTTGTTTTTAATTTATTTTTAAATGCCTTGCACCACACTCATACCTTTGTAATTAAAGTGTTAGTTCAGTCTGAATACTTAATTAAGTGTTGAATGTACTACATTTTTAATTATTTTTTCTTTAAATTGCTCCTCAGCAGGTAACGATGCAGGCAGCGCAGACAGCTCAGCAGCAGAAGGTGACCTATGCTACCACCACACAACTCCAACAAGCAATCAAACCCCAGTTCTACACCACCACGTCCATCGCTCAGACCCAAAAAACCACCACAACCCAACAAATCCAGGTAGGCTACCTGTGACACCAGACAAACAGTATTTATCAGTGGATTTGTTTGCTGGTATGAGATTTTCTTGTTTACTGCTCCTTTCAGGCGGCTAAACTCCCACAAATGGTTCAGCCAGCTGTGGCTAACATCCAACAGATCGTGTCCTCTCCTCAGCAGGTCAGAGCTCTAGTCAGGAACCTGGAATGTGTCATTGAATCACTTTATATGAAGTGAAGCTTTGTTAGTAGCTAAGAGGACAAAACATACATACACATCAAGTTTTAAACAKGAGAAAAACACATTTCCATCTGGTTTGTCTTCAGATCCAGGCGCAGCCCCAGACTGTGACTCTGACCCAGGCCGTCACCTCCAGCCCTGCTCAGGTGCAGATGATCCCTGCTGGGACGGCCGCGGCCCAGGTGGTGCAGCAGAAGATCATCCAGCAGCAGGTGGTGACAGCCGCCCCCTCCCCCCAGATCCAGACTCCGCCCCTGCACAGCCCCGCTCAGCAGCCCGCTGCCCCCTCTGCTGCCGAGTCGCCGGCACAGCAGGCCGCTCAGACCCAACAACCCACCAAGAACCAGGCTCGCCAAGGAGGCGTCCGAGCTAAAACGCCGGCTAAACCCAGCGGGGGGAGCAGCTAGGAGGAAGTGTTCCACAGCCTGAACACACTGGCTGCGTTAACTACAAACCTGATTTCAGATTGATCCTTTTTTCCTGTTTGTACTGAAATGTGTTCAGATCAGTCAGGATCCACCTCTGTTGATCCAAAACATGTCTCTGAATCAAAGCTTTGTATCCCCCTTTTGTTTCTGAATATCACAATTTTAAAAGAATCCCAGCAGAGACTGCCCATCATACACTGCAGTCCTGACTAATGGGAACTGATTCCTGAGGACTGAGTCATTCTCCATTCATATAAGTGTGTTCATAAATAGTCTCCATGTCCCATTCTGTCCTTTAGATATTTAAGTGGAAAACAATGCACGTTGCTTTAGCTGTTTTTCTATCATTTTGGTAAATACACTGTAAACATGTACTTTAGTATTTTGTGTTTACTCATAAAAAWTTTTATTGGCATCAGAAAAAAAAAGAACACTTGTAAATATCAACAAAAACATTTGTACTTGTAAAGTAGTTGTGTTTTCATTGGACTTTTCAGCCTAATTGTAATAAAGTGTTTTGTTTTTATACACAAATTCATCTTTTCCTTTCATTAAAATGTTGTAAGTACTTTGAAATCCTGTGAGTTCTTATAGTTCCTCTCTTGGTTTCACCACACAGTTGTGTTTTTATTTTTAATTTCACACAAAGCTGGAGTTATTTGGGAGCAGTTATAGAGCAGCTGTGCCTATCTTCTCTGTGGGATCTGAAGCTAGGGTCATGTTAAATCAAGGTGTGTTCACTAATTATCACAGGTGTCTACAACCCTGTAATCAGTCAGTGGGCCTGTATATAGGGCTACAGATACTCACTGTGCTGTTTGGTGACATGGTGTGGACCACACTCAACATGGACCAGAGGAAACAGTTGTCTCAGGAGATTAGAAAGAAATTTATAGATAAGCATGTTAAAGGTAAAGGTTATAAGACCATCTCCAAGCAGCTTGATGTTCCTGTGTTTACAGTTGCACATAGTGATGGATAAACTGAGGTTTTCTGAATCAATATGAAGCAATAATGCTGAAATGACGCGGCCTTTCTCAATCAGTGGCTACTCCCTCACCACACTCACTGTGAAGCAGCTGAGCTCAGTCCCCTTGATAATTATAAACCTGCTGCCATCAGTGTTTCGAAGCATATGATACATTGGTAGACTTGAATAAGAACCCTGTTACATATACTGTACCTCCATGGATACACTTAATGTTGCTCCATCTGCTGGCCAACCTTTAACATTACAGCTGTCATGAACCAGTGAGCCTCTGTTCTGTATAATAAAGCTTCTACACGGATTTAGAAAAATGACTATTTTCTTTCAAGAACAATAATAAAATATTACAGTAAAATATGGTTGTGCCTTCATAAAATACTGTATATGATGATGATGATGATGATGATATGGCATGTGATGAAGACTGGTGCTGCTCTGTGAAGCAGCTCAGATCTTATTTATATAAACCTGGAGCTTATTGTTGATTATTGTTTTGACCAATTAAATATATGACCTATAAATAAAAGTTTAGTAATTATGTGTATTGTTTTAAGCATTTTGCTACAGTTTATAGAGTTTACAAAAACACTCAGGATTTGAACTCACTTCTCCCACACATGGTATCCATTTCACCCCAACATGACCACACATTGATACATCTGTTATTTATTTATTTATTTATTTATTTATTACAATTACTCCACACAATTTTCTTCCATAAACTACCTAACTATAATATCAAACAGAAGTTAATTAGTCAACAGGATCATTACAGATATATGCTTTGGTAAGACTGACAAATACTAAATCACTAAAAATTATTTAAAAAAAGGAGTAAAATAGAAATACACTTATAGTAGGGGTATACTGTATATTGCTTTTGCTACCTCTACAGTTTTGCAGATTTTTTCATCTCCTCTAAAAAAAAAAAAGCATGGCTTCACATGGATCAGGTCTTTTTAAAAAGTTGAAACAGTTCAACAATGAATTGATGTAACAGGAGTAAAATTGATGACAAATCAAAAAGACGGCTAATATAAAGGGTGACAAAAGAACCCAGAAAAACTTCTAAAGTGATTAAAGGTGAACTTCAAGCTCAGGAACATCCGTGTCAGATCTCACCATCCATCGTCATTTGAGGCAAAGTGGACTTAATGGCAGACGACCAAGGAGGACACCAAATCATAAAAAAGCCAGACTGGAATTTGCCAAACTACATGTTGATAAGAATAAAGCTTCTGGGAGAATGTCCTGTAGACAGATGAGACAAAAATGGTACTTCTTGGTGAGGAACATCAGCTCAATGTTCACAGACAGAAAAATGGACCAWATGAAGGAAAGAACACTGTGAAACATGCAGGAGGCTCTGTTATGTTCTGGGCCTGCTTTGCTGCATCTGGCACAGGGTGTCTTGAATCTGTGCAGGGTACAATGGAATCTCAAGACTATCAAGGGATTCTGGAGAGAAATGGGCTGCCCAGTGTTATAAAGCTTGGTCTCAGTTGTAGGTCATGGGTCTTACAACATGATAATGACCCAAAACAGCTAAAAACACCCAAGAATGATTAAGGAAAACATTAGACTGCTCTGACATGGTCTTCTATGAACCCTGACCTAAATCCTATTGAGCATCCTTGGAAGGAGCTGAAACATGCAGTCTGGAAAATACACCCTTCAAACCTGAGACARCTGGAGCCGTTTATTCATGAGGAGTGGAACAAAATATCTGCTGAGAAGTGCAGAAGTCTCACTGACAGTTACAGGAATCATTTGATACACAGTGATTGCCTAAAAGGTTGTGCAACAAAATGTTAAATCATTACTGACCAGGCCTGTTTCATGATTTTTATTTAAAACAATTCTGTTGAAAAGCAATGTTTGATTTTCATTTGCCCATTTTTATAAAGTTTTTATTTATTACTTTTGTCAGATAGTTATTTCTTTTACCAAGAACCCCAAGTAGCTAGAGAACATTAAAAATGAATACCAAGCAAAAGTTGGGTCTCTAACAATTATAAAATAAAACTTTTTTTTTTTTGGGGGGGGGGGTCAAATCTCTTGAGTTTTCATTGGCTCTAACTTGGCTTTTCTTTAACAGGAATTCTTGAGACCATTTTTTCCTTTTGTATGTTTTCTGGCACTTGTCTCATTTCACAAAACACTTTATCAAAACATTCAGCTCTTTCAGGACATCACTGTAATATTTGGTACTTAAGCAATTTATACTTTTTGAGATATTTAGCTGTTTCTGCCATGTTTCTTTCATTGAAAATGAATAGAACTGAATTCAACATCCTTAAAACCTTTAAATATCCATAACTCTTTACTGTACTTTTTACCTTTTGTTTTAATTCTACCTTTTTCAGCTCCTGTACTAATTCCAGCTTCCTCTGGCTTCTATTTTTCTTAGTTCTTTCCCACTGTTTGTTTTAACTATTATTCTTACCTTTTATACCTTTCTTTAATTTCTATTTTTGTGCTTCTTTCTGCTATTTAAAGCCTTTATGTCTCTTTCAGTTGTTTTCTGATAATTTCAGCTGTTTTTCTGTTTTTAGCTAGTTTCAGCTGAATAAAAACCTTCTTGTGATCATTCCTGCTTCTCACAGCTTAATTAAGTAAACATTCTCTTTCTCTTTCTAATTTTTTTTTGCTAATTTCAGCTGTTTTTAGTAGTTGTTTGGCCAGTTTCAGCTTTTTTTTAGCTATTCAGCAAACATCGTTCAGCATTTAGAATTCACATATCATTTTCAAAGGAAATGTACATTCTCTATTTATGAATTGGTGCTTTATAAATAAAACTATGTTAATTCTTAAAAAAAGTTCTTAAATTGGGCCATTTTCCCGTAAAACTAAACAGGTCTGGATTTTTCAGTTGATGTTCCTTTTTTTAAAGAACATGTTACTTTGCCACCATTAAAAATCCTAGAAGCAGTTGCAGTCATTAACAATGAAGTCATTTATCTGCTCGTTTACTCAACTGAAATAAAAAATAAGTACATCCCATGCAGCTGTCTTCTTCGATCACACGGGGTCACTGTCTCATCACTGTCGGTCACTCCGGCTCTCTGGTAAAGGCCTCTGCCACTCTTGGATTTTCCAGCTTAGTGAAAATGTCCCATCTGCTCCTCGGTGCACACCCCGGGTCTCTTCTGTTCGACGACACTCTGTGGTCAGTCCATGTTCTCAGCTGAACGGCTGAGACAGGGGAGGTGAGGTGGAAGAGAGGGCTCCGAGACGAGCAGATGGCCAGACCAACATGGTACTCGCTCATGCAGGGAAAGTTAGTGCAGAACTTAAAAAAATAATAAAAAATACTAAAAAGCCAGTCTCTTAATAGTCCTTTACACCTGTACAATGTGTGAGACAGATCAACTGTGGGAGCTCAGAGTGAATCACACCACTTCAGTCCAAACGTCACTACAGCTCCACAAAGCTGTGAATGCTGTGAACAGCTCCCAGCTTTCCGTGGCTCGCCTCTCACTCAAACGTTTTTACAGCAGGTGAAGGTGGAGACAACTGCAGCGTTTTGCCCGAGCAAGCAAACAAATGCAGCGTGTTTGGGGCTTTGATGTCAAACCAGATGAACTGAGAGTGACACATTTACAGCTGCACAGTGAGGGCGTTGTAATCCTCCCCCATCCTACGACAGCAGCTTCTTTTTTCTGCATCTTTATTTGCAGTCATCATACATGCCTCCCACCATGCACGTGTTTACTCCAACAGGGCCTTTACGCCCTCTTATTGCTCCTGTATTTGCACAGAATCATGGAGAAACATTTAAAAAAAATCCAGCCCTGGAGCATTTCAGAGGAGCCATTTGAACACCAGCGCCTGGCACCAAGGATGATACAATCCTTACGTGTTGTGACACAACCACAGTGGAGGGATTAGTGAAGCAGAGGCTTTGTTGTTGCCTAAGAAACAAGCTTCCTGGCTCAGCCTGCTTGCTCTCAGCAGGTGATAAAGGCCAACTCTTCTGTCTGCACTCCTCTGCGCCTTGCCCTGCCCCACTCAGGCATCGATCACACCGCCTCGGGGGCCTCCCCTGCTAATGATGCTCCTCCAGTGATGCTGATGATCGCCGCTAATGGAGGAGAAGCAGGCCGAGCTATGCTGAAAGGTTGCTACAGCAACCAACTGTGGAACCCCCCATCATAGCACTGTTGGAACAATGGCTGATGGAGCGCAACCTGGCACTGCTGCTTCTGGGACTTTCATCAGGAGCAAGCAGCACATTGTGTACCACACCTTCCAAAAACAGCTGAAAGGGATGACCTGGTCCTGTTGGAGGTGATGTTCTGTCAGATAGTTGTCAGTGGGTTAGTACTGCTGCAGTCACAGAGCATGGAAAGTATAGAGGAAAAGGCACGAGTCGTCATCTGGTCTGGAAAAAAATAAACATTTACACGTTAGCATGATGGTGATTGTTCAGTTTGTCGCTGTTTTTTTCTCAGCCGAGTGACCGTGTTACTACGCCAGTGTCCTGAGCTGACTAAGAAGTAGCTACTGACTGTGCTATTTTTTTTAACTTTATTGAAATATGAATCAGAACAAGGACAAACAAATTAGTAAAATAATGAGTGTATCAGGGATACAAATGTAATACAGTAATTACATAACAACCATATATACATGCACATGCATGAAGCTGTGGCTGAACTGGAGAGCTCCTTCAGTGACAGACTGCTGCATCCGAGGTGCACAAAGGAGCGTTATCGCAGATCCTTCCTCCCAGCAGCTGTCAGACTCTATTACAGCACAACGCCCAAAAATCACAATAAGTGTTAACAAAAATCACAATAAGTGTTTACAAATATCTCTATAAGTGTTTACAAAAATCACAATAAGTGTTTAAACACCTGCTGCTGCAACATCGTTTACAGTCTAAATTTTAGACTGTTTACTATTCAGTGTAATTACTCAACTGAACAATAATTTGCACTACTACTCTGCTGTAATTGTACATCTGTGTTTCTTGTCTGTATTGTGATACTTCACTTTACAGTTATTGGTCTGTTGGGATTGTTTTTGCACTCAAAAAAGGAAACTTCTGATTCT
>NW_013952771.1:438582-443516 GCF_001266775.1 Austrofundulus limnaeus
AAAACATGTTACTCTTCTTATTATTAATTATATTAAGGGATTTATTAAGAGATTTTAGCTCTGAAATAAAATGAGTTATATTAGGTGCAGAATTTTCAAACTTTTGCTTATGAATGAAAAATTTTGCATATATAATAACAAAATTAAGCATGTGCTCAAAATTACTGTGTTCAGAGTTACTATAAAAGCAAATAATATCTTTGAGTTTTAATGAGAATACAGTTTTAATTTCAAGTATAAAGTGAGACTCTAGGTCGCTCCAAAATGTTTTAGTTATGTCACAGCTGAAAAATAAGTGTGAACTTGTTTCTGGAACCTTTTTTACAGAAAGTGCAAGAGTCAGCAACATCTGTGAATTTAGCAACGATACAGTTCACAGGATGTATGTTATGTAAAATTGTCAAGTGCACTTCTTTGGCTTTGCCAGACAAACAATATTTGTGAGGTAAGAGCCAGGCCTTTCTCCAGTTTATGTCTTCAGTTTGAGCTCTCCAATAAAATTTACCTTTAGGTACAATGCTATTCTTTTATGAAGGCAATGGCGAAAATGTTTGCTGTTGCATTTTTTTATCTGTTAGCTTAATTCCTTCCACTGTTAATGTAGRGAGAMTTTTAGTAGAATCATTGTAACTCAGGTGACTTTTTATTAGCTGAATTAACTCTTTAGCCTGGGTTATTTTGTTATATTCTCTGAAAGGAATAGGAAAACCATGAATAGACATAAAGTGCTCATAAGATAACATATTGTCAGTATCATAAAACAGATTAACGATGTAGATAAGGTTTCTTTCAAACCAGCTACTGACTGTGCTACAAGTTGCTGGAAGTTGCTGAATGACATCATCGCCCGATTGGCCATATGTGCATGTTATCGGAAAGGATGCTGTTGTGGGCGAGGTAAAAGGTGAGTAAAACACGCTACACGTGTTTAGAACAACAGCTAGATTCTCTTCTTTTGATTGTAACGAAACAAAAACAGCACAACATCAGGATGACCACACATGGCATCAGGAGCCAGTGTGGATTGAAAAAAAAAAACCAGACTGAATAAATGGACTGATGAGAGGAGTGACTGCAGCTGTGACTAACACACGTAGTGGTGGCAAATTAGAGTCGTTTGAACGGCTCCTTACAATGAATGATAAAAACTGAGTAGCGGACAGTAAAGAGCTGTTTGTAGTTTTAGTTATGGTTTGTTTATTTTTTATTCCTGGTTATATCTTTATGTTTCCACCTTAACCACTGAGACAATCCCTCCTCCTTCACTTTTTCATGGAAAACCATCAGAGGGGTGGAGCACAGCACCCCTCAGGGAGAGGGGGCGGGGGTTCCACTTGACAAAACACATGATTCTGCCCACATGACGCGTTGACATCATGATGTATCTCCCTATGTCAGGGCCGGCCTGTGGGTATAGGCAGTGTAGGCAAATGCAAAGGGCACCGTCCATGTAGGGGGCGCGACAAATAATATTTCCTAACTTTTTATCAGGGTAGTTGACAAGGGCTTGCTCTGCCCTACGTGATGACCTAACTTCKTCAAAACCAAACAGCTCTAAACAAACAGCTCATCAAGATCAGGATCCCATCAAAGTTATGTTCCATCTCTACTAACTGCTACTATAGGTGATGAGGACACAGTAGGCAGACCAAGCGGGTGCTCTTATACCAGGATGAAGAGTTTTAGTATATTTTATGCACATATCTGTGGAACAGCAACAACTTGCAGGTTTAGCCTCCAGACAGCTTTCAGAAAACTTGCCCCTTCAATCCGTGCTCACACGAGCAAATGGTGAGACGTTTCCATGGTGTCCTGCCCCTCATGACGAGACAGCTCGTCTCTGTTTAGTCACCTCCCTG
Source organism: Austrofundulus limnaeus (assembly GCF_001266775.1). Taxonomy (NCBI): domain Eukaryota; kingdom Metazoa; phylum Chordata; class Actinopteri; order Cyprinodontiformes; family Rivulidae; genus Austrofundulus; species Austrofundulus limnaeus. The sequence goes on from NW_013952771.1 coordinate 440,442, forward strand.
TGCTCCTTCAGTCTTCTACAAGCTGGGAGATTCCTGAGGCCAACACAGGACAGGCCCATTGCTCCGAATGATGAGTCACAAGTCTGTTGGCTCACCTCACTGAACTGCAGGGGGATGATATGTGTGTGTGTGTGTGTGGGGGGGGGGGCATGGGGTTGGTTCCTTTGGTAATTTCCTTGCATGCAAGATGGTGAGTGAGAATGCACTGGAGTCGACATGCTCCACTTCCCTGGACACAGTGAAGTGTCCATCTCATCTCGTGCATTTGTCTCCAGCGCCCTTCTTCTTTTTCTTCCTCTTTGCCTGCTTCTGTCAGCTCGCCGCGCTCTGCTGCTCCGGTCTTCCTCGTGAACATCTCGTGGTGTGACAGTTGTGCAAGTGAGCGGCGAGGCGATCTGGGTCTGCTCTCTGAGTCTTGGAGATGACCTTGGGTGAGGAGTGGCCCTGCTCTCCCTGCCAACAACAGCCTCAACAGTCCCATCTGCCTCTTCTGACAGCTCGCAGCAGATTTAGGAGACATTTAAATCCAAGCTACAGAAACAGGGCTGCAATTCAGACTGCTTCAAAAGGACTGCAACCCATCTGTGTATATGTGTGGTATGATAGTGGCACAGTTGTATGTGGTGCTGCATATGTTACCATGCTTGTTTCAGACGGCTCCATCCAGCTCCATCTGTGCGATCGTCTCCTTTATTTCTCTCTAGGAAGAGTTTTCTATGGAGTTTACAAGTTCAGCCTCGGCTCAGCCAATCCACAGGCAGAAGACAAACTCTTTAGTGTGCAATACCTGTTTGTACACGCTTAGAACCACTACCAAGGAGGTCCTAAAAGCATGATTGGAACGGGAATTGGAGACATATTTGGCCGAGGCTGAACAAATGAGAACCACATACTGGGATAATACAGGGAAACATAAGCTGGGTCCTAATTCAGGGGCWSCATCCTCCGAAGGCTAAATTGTGTCAGCTGCTTGCATCGCTGTGCCACGCCAGAGGATGTGCAAATTCCAAGACTCCTCCCATTGCGGCCCACAAAAATTTCCTCCTTTTGCCCCGATATGAGGGAAGAGTTCGGTGGATTCTTCTCGGCCCAGGCTATCCCATAATGCATTGCTGACCGACTGGAGATTTTTATTTATTTGTTTATTTATTTATTTATTGCTTGTAATGTTGAACAAAGTGATAGAAAGGAAAACGGTTTGTTTTTTCTAAACATGGTGTTATAAAAATTGAAAGTTTAAAGTGGTCGTGTTGTTTATCCTTTTATTTKCTTGACATGTTTTTTCTTATTATTGTCAAAAATCAAACAAGCTGCTATGGCAAAAAAAAAAACCATACGGCAAGTACGTTAGTTCTTCAAATATTGCCTTTAAGCTAATTTTGTTGTTTTATAATATTAATAATACTAATGTATTGATATTTTGCTAATTATGACCTATTTTTGCTTCTGTTTAATGTTGTCATGCTTCCTATAAGCAACAGGACGWACACCGGGGTAAGGGTAAGGGAATACAGCAGAAGGCTAGACTATTGAAATTGACAGACATCCATCCATCCATCCATTTTCTGTACACGCTTCTTCCTTTTCAGGGTCGCGTGGGTCACTGGTGCCCATATCCAGCAGTCACAGTGTGAGGGGCGGGGTACACCCTGGACAGGTCGCAAGTCCATCACAGGGCCACACATAGAGACAAATTGACAGACACTTTTTTCTCATTTTCTCAGTCAACCAAGGACCCGGCCCACCTCGCCTGGGTAGGCCAGGTCCTTTGAAGGACGCAGCCCATGAATTTGGACACAACCATAGCGATCCTGTCTAACCAGCCAACAGCCCAGCCTGGACTGCAACTTCTGTCTCTTTCTTAATGGCTGATGAGGCACTAACCACCCGAACATCACATTAAAGTTGACTGGACTATTCACATCTTGAGCTTATCTAAACCATATAAAACTGCTTTTTTGCTTACATGAAGGCATTTGCAACTAATAGACTAAAGAAAATGGGTAAATGCCATTAAAAACATATAGTTTCTTGTTAGTTACATGCTTCCTGCTTCAGGGCCATTTAAACTTAATCAGGTCTGATGGAAAAGTTTTACCAATAAAGGTTTTAATCATATCCATGTGTATTTTGCAAAACAATGACCAAAATAAGTTCACTGGGAGGTGTTCTGCTTGTTGTGTTAGTCATGTGCTGTAAAGCAGGTTAAAGGGTTGAACAGGGATTTAAACCCAGAATTAGAATTAAATAACATCTGTRATAAATTTGTATAGTCACCTTCAGCTGAATCCCTAAAGAGATCGTTCACWTTTGTTGATGTGGGCTTTTATGGAGCAGGTGCAAGTTGTCAGTATCTTACCTGCAGTAGACAGCACTCAGAACAAATTCAGTTTGGGAAATGTGGGATGAATTTGTGTGGGATGGGTAGGGTTACTAAATACATAGCCTGTTGAAGAACAAAATTTCAACACTCAGAATGGGTCCAATTTCTAAATCTTCTCAGCCGTTCCAAAGAACTCATTTTCTGTAATCTTTGACCTGGTTTAGTGTTGCATCAGATGATTGTGTAGTTGAATGACTAAGATAATATACATTTAACCACAACCTACAATTTGTTGCAACATGTTTCATGAGATGGCGGAACAAACTTTATTAAACACATGTAAAAGGTCATGAAGGCAGGGGGACTCTAAGTTACTGTACAATCAGATTTCTTTCCATCTTCATCTCATTTCAGAGTTTTTATTTACTTTTTTTCCCTCAAACTTTTATTCTCTCAGCTTCAAAGTCTACAAAATGATTTTGTAATCTTGGTTAAAAAGTCACACAGGTCCTAGGTGAGGAACCAGACAAAGCGCAGCCCGAAGACCCCTTATGATGCACAACAATTTTGGATCTGGCGTTCCCTCGCCCGGACGCGGGTCACCGGGGCCCCCCTCTGGAGCCAGGCCTGGAGGTGGGGCACGATGGCGAGCACCTGGTGGCCGGGCTTTCACCCACGGAGCCCGGAGACGTGGGTCCCCCTTCCAACAGACTCACCACCCGTAGGAGGGGCCAAAGGGGTCGGGCGCAATG
>NW_013952771.1:446466-449953 GCF_001266775.1 Austrofundulus limnaeus
TGAAGCTGCTGCCCCCGCGACCCGACCCCGGATAGGCGGAAGAAAGTGGATGGATGGATGGATGGATGGATGGATGGTTAAAAAGTTTGTCAGAGAGGCTGTGTCCTTCAGCACATACCTGCTGTGGCTGCAGGAGGAACGGGAGAAGCTGCTTCAGTGATGCTGGTCTGTGTGCTTGACATTTCTGTCTCCTGCCACACGAACAATTTAACGTGGAAGAAACATCTTCAGTGCTCATTTCATCTGAAAAACTTTGTGCTTTGTGAGGCAGATTTTAACTCAGTAAATGGCTTTAATCTTGAGGGATCTGGTGCCACAGAAACTGATCACAACTACAACCAGTGGAGCCTAAAAAAGGTGGTCCTCGCAGGGTTTTGGTGAAGTCATTAACGAAGTGGACTTTCCAGGGCGAGGGCGGCTGTGGCGGAGTGGTTAGGGGAGTCGTCCTGGAACCGGAAGGTCGCTGGTTTGATCCCCCGTCCAGCCATCTCAGTTGTTGTGTCCTTGGGCAAGACACCACCCACTTTGCCTACTGATGGTGGTCAGAGGGTCCGGTGGCACCGGTGCATGGCAGCCCCACCTCTGTCAGTGCGCCCCAGGGCAGCTGTGGCTACAGTGTAGTTTGCCATCATCAGTGTGTGAATGTGAGTGTGAATGGGTGAATGTCTGTTTGTGTAAAGCGCTTTGGGGTCCGGAGGTACTTGAAAAGCGCTCTATAAGTTCAGTACCATTTACCATTTCCTTTTCATGGAGCACAAAACTTGCATAGTAAGGCTGTGGTGGTTTATCATCATTGTGACGGTGTACTCCTGGGTGAAGCAGGAGCCCACACCGAACAGCTGCTTATTGAGGCAGTCTAAGATATTTGGACCTGGCAGGGTCAGGGTGCCGGAGTGTGTCATGGGGTCTCAGAGAATATCACAGAATTTCTTTCTGCAAGTGATAAGTGAATAATAGCATCCATTGATATAATATATACAGTATATAGATATAGTATAGTATTTATAGTGTAGATATACCCCTCATTAAAATCACGACCATGATTTTAATTAAGAGCAGTCAGTGAGTTCTTGATCCCCAAGTTGTAAAAATAGTTCAGTCATCAAAATACACACAGAAAACACACAACAAGCCGTAATTTATTTTGGCCAGTTAAAAACTAACTAACTTTTGTTAGGAGGATAATATTGAATGATTAATAAGTGATTACATTAATCTATTATCTACTATCTATTAAACAATAAATAAGATCTCAGTATAACACAATCAATTTTCTACTTTTCTAAGCAGGTGAATTAACTAATTAAGCAGTTTGTCTAACAGTTTTAACTAAAAAAAAAATCAGGTTTTTTATAAACATTCAGGGTTCTGTGTGTGTGTGTGTTTGTGTACGTGTGTGTGTGTTAGTTTGAGACAAAGAGACAGAGAGAAGAGACAAAGGAGAATAGGACAGACAGACAGACAAAGAAACAAGTCTTAACTATGGCTATGATCTTTAAATTGTGTATTTTAGGGCTGTGAGTCTGCGAGCCAAGATGARCACGTCAGCTGAGGGTGAACCCAGTTTTACCGTGTCAGGACCAACCAGATGAGGGAAGTCGACAAGACGTCAGCTCAGGGGTGTCGGCCTGGATGGACAGCAGACACTGTGGCCTTCTTGTCGGTCGAATGGTTGTAGGCCTTTGTGGACTCGGTGCAGTCAACAGTGTGACAGGACGGCTCAGAACCAGGGCTCGTCAGGAGCTTTGAAAAACTCACAGCAGGGTGGCTCCAGAAGTAGGATTGAGCTCAGGGTCGGCTCAGGAGTTCGGAGCWGCCCAAAACAAAAGTTCCAACCAGAAGAGATATTTCCTTGTAATTTTGAAAAGGAAAAATATATATATTGCTGCAACAAAAAGAAAGAAGCTGGAAACTAGCTGTATTCCAGCACAGAAATGCAAGAAAGCTGGAGACGTTCACGGCGTCTTGACCCAGCAAAGCAAAAACAACAGACTGACTCCAACGGAGCAAAGAAGAGTTTTTAGAGTATTACAGAAGGAGAGAGGACAGAAGAGATAAGAATGTGTGTGAGTGTTTGCAGGTGTCGAGGTTTCTCATAAGAACATGTATGTGTGTGTTCTTTGTATTGAAGACCCAAGAATCAAATCATAGCAAAAAGTAACACACGAACATCTTATGAGCAGAAGTAACTAAACTCTTAAAACAGCATAAACATTTTCTAATTAACTAATGGTTAATTATGAACATTGACTAAATAGACTATTAAGAACGACTGAGTAATGGAGTTTCAGACATAAATTCAACTCTGGAAGACTAATGATCCTCACCAGGCTCATTCAGCTCTCTCATCCCCCCCTACAGCCTCATCCAATCAAGATCCAGCAGTCTGAGATAAAAGAGTCTTCCTCAATCGCTCCGGCTGCTCGCCAGCTGAATGTCAATCTACCACCTCCCCTCCTCCATCCTTCATCTCCTACCTTCCAGGTGTCTCCCTCTCCTTCAACCACCACCAGTGTCCAGGCCCCCGGGGGTGGGGAAGAAAACTCCTACCCCTTAACCTACTCAGCTCGTCCGAGCTTTCAACCTCTCACAGCGCTCGCATTCTCGTCTGGGGTCCGAGCGCCGAACCTGTCATTCGTATCAGTCTGTTCAATCATGGCAATAAATCCATTCTAATTTCACGTTTTGTCTTCCTGTGAGTCTTTCCAGGTTGAAATGCTTATCAAAATAGAAGAAATAAAAGCATACAAATATATAAATTTAAGCATAGACTAAAACTTATACTGTTATCATTAACTCATAAAAGTCTAAGCATAATCAGAGACAACAAATGCAGAATTACAGTATTATAAGGCTAAATTAGAGAGCCCTTAAAAATAAAGACAAAAAGTCAAACATATTAAATGGTTGAAACATTGGAATTATACATATTGAGAAAACAGCAACAGGCTTGTTTTATTTTATTTTGTTTTTATCAACACACAGAAAATCTCCATGAGAATCGGAACAATGTTCATTTCCCAGAAGAAAGGAAAGGCAACGCTTTTCTTTTTTTTAAAGCTCTCAGCAGAGCTGAAATTATTAAAGGGCCAATATTATGTGTTTCTCGGGCATATATTTAAACACTATACCATAATAAAGTATCTATGTCACCTTTAGTTGTTATCAAAATGCTGTTTTTATGTTTAAATAGAAAATAAAATTGTCTTCTCATCACTTCCTCTTCTAAATGCCTTGAAATTGGCCTCTGTCTCTTTAAGAACCACCTTCTGCTTCTGTCCCGCCCATTTCAGTGTAGGGGGGGGTTTCGCGCTCGCGAGGCTGCCGTGATGCAGTTTACTTGGCATCTGAAAATACATTTCCTCAAAGGTATTTTTAATCTGAAAAGAGCTTCACTGCCATGAGAAAGCTCGGCTTAAAGACACGTCCCAGGGGAGTTTCTGTTCCCTACCTGTCGTTTTGCTCCTCAGCATGGATTCCTAAAAAC
>NW_013952771.1:449963-457625 GCF_001266775.1 Austrofundulus limnaeus
GTGCAGCTTAAAGACATGTCGCAGGGGTGTTCTTGGTCCCCAAAGGTGTTTCTGGTCCCCACCTGTCGTTTTGCTCCTCAGCATGGCTTCCTAAAAACGCTGCAGGATTTCTCAAACATGCATGAATGAGTCAAAGCAAGGCTTTGGGCATGTTTTTTATGGGAGTATAACATTATAACATGATATAAAACTCAAAAAAGTTTATTTTACATGATATTGCCCATTTAAGTCTGGGATGAGGAGAKGTTTGACCCCAGGTGGTCAAAGGTCAACCAGTGGTGARATGAGGTGAGGTGAGGGGTTCCCCTACAATAGTATATATATGATTTATGTTACTGGATTGATGTCATGTGACCTGGGTGTGTTATGCAAGTGAGATTGTTATGCATTGAGCTAATGCTAATGCTAACCATTGATATGGATAAGCGGAACAAACAAACACAATAAATGTACAAATGGCACAAATACTTTGCTTTAAACTGCAGCAATAAGGACAAGTTTACGAAAGCAAAGGGGATTATGTTTCACATGTAAATATCGTCATCATCATCATCATCATCATCATCATCAACATCATCATATCTTTATTCCAGACACAAAAAAGGTCCATAGTAAAAACAACAAGCAAAACAAAACAAGAGAAAAAAGACACATTATTCACTGAGTCACAAACAGATGATGAYGCCAATGATTCCATAATCTTGAAGAAAATCTCGTGCTAAAAACAGGATTTACTAAAACTGCAGTTATATTATTGCATGACAGAGAAAATGTACACATGCATTTGTACATAAGATTTCTAAGCACAGCTGCACATGTGGGAACCAGCATCATGTACCAACATACGGCTAGCACTACTACTACTAAATATTATGCATATTTAACCAAAATTAATAATTTTAACTGTGGAACTGGTTTTCTAATATTCAACAGACATATTCAAAACACAGACTTGAAGAGCAAAATGATTATTTCAAGCCACTGTTAGTCATTAAAATGAATTATTTTCAGTTTCCGTAAACCATGAAATTCCCAATTTCTTGCATGTTTTACATTTTACCTGCTTCAGCAGACCTAATTAATTGATCTGAATTACATCTTCCAAGTTCTGCAGAAGCCTGATGATCACCCATTCATTCAAATCAGGTGTGCTGGAGCAGAGAAACAAGTAAAAAAATGCAGGGTATGAAGCTTATTTTGTTTCTTTACTATTCAAACAAAGAAAAACAAAATGAAATAAAAAAACATTTCAAATCAAAAATTTACAAACAGCAATTAAATAAATATATTTGTTACATCCCCAGTGTGGATGATTGTTTTTGCATTTAAGTAATGCCTTGTGTCTTCTTTTAGGCTCTGCCTCCTCTCCTGTGTCTCCCCTGTGATTGGGTGCTGCTCCTTGGGTCTCAAGCCAGTCAATCAGCTGGGCCCTATTTAATGGCTGTGAAGCTGCACTTCTGCACCTATGGGCCACTTGACTGCCATACACCATTTGTTGTTGTGTCAGCTAAAGGGTTCTTTGTATTTTACAAACTAATGTAAAATTGGTCAGACTGATTTTGTAGGGGAGAGCTGCCCTTTTGTTTAACCTTAGTTTTCTCCTGTTCATGTGCTTGTTGGGCAAGGTTATTTTAGGTTTGTATATTTTATTTTTATTGGGGTTAGGTACGTTTAAATTTTATTTTTCTTTCAGGGTTGTTTGTTATTTTGGCACGAGCTCTCCCTGAAGTCTTTGAATCAGTCTTCATAGAAAAAAAACTTAAAACATGGCAGAAAATAAATGCCATTTTGACTCCTCCTTCATTGTCTAGATTTATGTTAGTCCCTCTAAACTCCTAGACCAAGCCAGGGGACATAACATAAATACATAAATGGGGGCTCGTCCAGAACAAAAGATAGTTCAGTAACCACCACTTAATTTATAAAATTATCTACTTTCAGAATGTAAAATGTGCAGAATATTTTAAAAGCTGAACTCAACAGACTGAAATAGTCCCGTTTAAACCTGTCATTACTCGTCATGCTCACGAGTTAGCTGCAGTTAAATATAACTAACTAGTTAACACGATTAAACAACTAAAACTGACTACAACATATCACTGTGGTACAGAACAGTCAGATAACGCCGCACAATGGCAAAAAATGTTGTATTTTCATCAACTTACCAGAGAAAATGGCTCCGAAACACCAAGAATGAACTGCGCTCAATGCTGCCTCTCGCTCTGTTTGGAACTATCTGAGGCTCCATGAACCACGTGACTTCCGCATTCCATTCTTTCTATGGAAGTCAATGGGAGTGTTGCAACTCTCTCTCTATAGGGCTCTGGTTTACTGGTCGGTCTACGTTCCTACCCTCATCTATGGTCACGAGCTTTGGGTAGTGACCGAAAGAACGAGATTGTGGATAGACGCAGCCGAAATGAGTTTCCTTBGCAGGGTGTCTGGGCTCTCCCTTAGAGATAGGGTGAGAAGCTCAGTCATCCGGGAGGGACTCAGAGTAGAGCCGCTGCTCCTCCATGTCGAGAGGAGCCAGTTGAGGTGGTTCGAACATCTGGTTAGGATGCCTCCTGAACGCCTCCCTGGTGAGGTGTTCCGGGAACGTCCCACTGGGAGGAGGCCCAGAGGAAGACCCAGGACACGCTGGAGGGACTATGTTTCTCAGCTGGCCTGGGAACGTCTTGGGATTCCCCCAGAGGAGCTGGAAGAAGTGGCTGGGGAGAGGGAAGTCTGGGTCTCTCTGCTTAGGCTGCTGCCCCCATGACCTGATTCCGGATAAGCGGCAGAAAATGGACGGACGGACGGATACCTTGACGGCACGATGGCTCAGTGGTTAGCACCGATGCCTCACAGCAAGAAGGTTCTGTGTTCAATCCCTGGTTTGGACCTGGGGTCTTTCTGTGCATAGTTTGCATGTTTTCCTTGTGCTTGTGTGGGTTTTCTCCGGGYACTCTGGTTCCCCCACCCCTAAAAACATGTACAATAGGTTGCCTTCAAGCCCAGACCTCCCTTGAAAAAGAGATGTGTGATCTCAATGGGACTTGCCTGGATAAATGATGGTAAATAAATAATTTAAAAAAATTATTTATTTTAGATAATACGAAAAGATAAGTCCATAAAATCATCCATAAAGTTCAGGGTAGTACTTTACTCGGATCAACATTTTGTTTCATGCATTTTAACTGCAATATTGGCCTCATTCACAAAATGCCTGAGTCCAGAAATGAGAATACGTCSTAAAAAGCGGTTGAGGGGAGCTTACCTCCTTCATGCCTCTGAGTGATCTAAGCAGGTAACATCGTATTCATTTCTATGGGCAACATGAAGTGATTTTTTTAAAAGGTAGTCCTGCAGCTTAGTAATGATAAMGAATGCTGTCCCGATTACGTCGGCGACGTAAATACGTAGACACGCACAACACACCATTGACACGTCAGTGATAAAGTGTTGGCTTATGCAACGCRGGTATGCAGTGTTTTAATTTGTTTTAGATTRATTTGATTAAAGTGTCATTATAAGTGTTTCATAATTTTTTGTATTTTGTGTTTTTACAGTTCTGTCACTGCTTCCTGTTGATTGTGTAATTATTCAGTGCAAAACATGTTATTCTGMCAATAAGCCAGAGATGGAACGCAGCACCTTGTGTACATTTTCCTTTTGTTCCAGGTGAAGCCTCCCCACCTGACAGATGAGATAGAAAAAATGTATATTTTCCCCATTATACTGTGTTATAGCTATTTTGGCCGTACATTAAAAATATTGTTATTGATATGATTTTGTGAGATGTTACACTCAGAGGGTGTGTGCTGGTAATGACTTACTTTTGCAACAAAGTTTAGTTCAAAATTTGTAAATTTGTTTGAGTTATGGACATTTTTGTGTTGGCCAATGTTGGGTGGCAGACATTTTCAATTGGAGCAATTCATAAACTTAATCCATTGTGGATCCAACAAAACAGTTTAAATTTAAAACACAGAACCTGTCAGATTCTGTGTTATGAATCCGCTACAGCCACATCAACATTTAGGTAGATAACATAATAAAATTGACCAAATTATAGCCATATTTGCTTTTATTATTTGCCATCTTGAACCTAATTGACCCCAAAATTAAACAGTTGCAGATGTTTATCCAAATTATTACATTCTGCAAGTTTCATTAACTTTCATTCAGCTACTCAAGAGACATTTTGACAACAGACCACACACACACATTAACACACACTGAGTCAAAAACATTATGGTCTGTCTTGTGCCTTTAGGTAGGCCAAAGAGTCGAATGTCCTCCCAGCAAATTTAATGAAACCAGAGCCCACAGCCTGGTGGTCTACAGTGGTAATATATTGTTTGGGAGGATGGGCATGCGTTGGAAGGGAGAAGATGTAAAAACCATAGAAGACCCCCCACCACCTAGTCAATGCTCACACACCCTTCTGTCCACCACCCCTTCATCCGCCATGCCCCCACCCCCCCTAAACAAACTCACACACATGCTGGAAGATGAATGTCCAACAAATGGAGAGAAGGGTTGAGTGAGGGCGCTGGATGTGAAGAGCATTGTGCAGCCGGGGGCCATCATCCTCGCCCCTCCCCTCCCAAAGACCAGTAATCAAGGGGGCCCTGTCGGTGGGGCTGATGGGGTTAGAGGTGGAATGGGGTGGCCGTGGCTGAGGGGGAGGCTGTTGCTGTCTCACTTGGAGGTTATTTATTGGGCCTACTTTGAATCTCCTGCTGCTCCTGCACTCCCTGTCACTCCCATTGATCTTGTCCAGACTTGGCTCTGCCGGCGCTCCTCCTCCTCCTCCTTTACTCTTCCTCCTCAGAAAATGGATGGTAAAAAAAGAGCCCTCTGCTCCYGAGCGGGTGTCCGGAGGGATGAGAAAGTGCTTTTTACGTTATTTTAGCCCTTCTGACCACACGCACTGAACTGTATGTGGTGATGATTTTTTAAGGCAGTTGGTCGTTAACATGCCGTGCATGGCTTCCAGCTCAGAAAATCATCTGGGTTTGGGCAATGAATTTATAATCATTGAAAGTTCTGGTCATGATATAAGACTACAGGATTTCAGATGAGTGTAGAAGCTTTAAAAGAATCAGTGTGCGTACCTTCTTGAGAGCAGAAGTTTTGTACGTCTGCAGGTGTGGAGGATTCAGGTGTGTGTTAGTGGCTCAGTGCTAAGAAGGAAAGACACCATCAGTGATCTCAGCAAAGCAATTGTTGCTGCCCATCAATCTGCRAAGGGTTGTAAAGCCATTTCTCCACCATTTATTACCCATCATTCCAGTGCACCATCCTCTCAGGGGTAAATGTCCCAGCAAGTTCACCTCGAGGTCAGACTGCTCAGAGAAACTGAGTGGTAATAAAGGAGTTGGAAAATGTTGGACTTTTTGTTTATAGAATAGTCAACAGGAGATATTTTCTTTTCTCTAAACCCAACTAGCCCAGCTTAGGTTTGCCAAGTTACATCTGAACAAGCAAGACTTCTGTAATAAAGGTCTTTGGATACACATAACCAAGCAGCAGATCTGGAGAGAACTAACTGCAACACAAAGCCTCATACAGACTGGCTGGGTCTCAAATCAGGGGCTGCAGCTTTCAAAGTCCGCATTTGTCGGCCACTTTTGTCACAGCCCTGCACAGAAGGCAGTCCCAGTTTGTGGGCTTTTTCTCATGCGGTCGACGAATGCAGCTCACAAAACCCATTAGATATCCCAGGATTCATTGTGCCGTCAGCAAACTAAACAAGAAAACAAAGACAGCAAAGTTTTTTTTTCCAAGTCGGTGTGGTTTGGACATTCATCATCAACCAAAGAATTTGTTTAGCAACTTAGATGAAATTTTTGATGCAATAAGATGTTAAATAAAGTGCAACTAAAAGTACTGACACTGGAGCTAAACCCAAATTATTGAAGTTTTTWAAAATTTATTCATGTGTTTTAAACTGCAGTTATTTCTCCGGTGAAAAGATATGTGMATACATGTCCAAACGCATTTTAATCAGAAGGCATGTAATATAAAACACATTGCTATGGTAATGAGGTAATGCATAGCCACAAAAACAAACGTCATCAAAGACTAGACCGTCTCATTTCACAGCTGTTTTATGCAGCCGACTCAGACTGTGGTCTCAGTGGTCTGTGAACTGTAGGCTGCAGCCCCTGAATTTGGGGGCAGGTATGGTAGTGGTGAGCTGATGACTTGTGTTTGTTTTGCTGCTGCAAGACCTGTACATGTTACAGTCGTTGGTTTGAAAATGAACTTAGCTGTACATTAAAATGTTCCAGAGTTACTGTAAATGTGAGGTTGTTTATCAACAGCAGGACAATTACCACAAGTACAGCAGCAAATCTACAACATGGCTGAGAGAATATACAGCGGGTGTCGAAATGATGCAACAAGATGTCAGATGCCAGCTTAATTGAAATGATGTGGTGAAACTAAAGGTTAGTATTTCACTGAACTGCAACTGTTCAAGAAAACTGACTAATTAAATTTTCAGCCACATTTTGTGCTGCCAAATTTTTCAACATCATGGTCTATGTCACACGCTTGTCAGGTTGAGTGGTCATGGAGGTGGTACCCAAATGGGAACAGGAAGATATCAGCAGAAGCTTCTTTTAACTGTGTCACCAGCCCACGCTAAAATCACCAAAAATTAAATGATATCTGCTTAAATACAAGTGAATCTAAACTGGTAAAAAAAAAAAAAAAAGGTAAAAAAAAATTTCTAGGGGAAAAAACAACTGTGATAACCTGTAAAAATGGAGAATACAAGAATGTTTTTGTCTCTCTTCTCATTCTCTTTAATTAAATACAAAGGAAACAACACTACAACTCTTTACAAACTGAATATAGTTAATTCGGTTCCAATAATTGCTCTAAACTTAACATACAAGCACCATGTTGCAGTACTAACCAATAAGTTGTGCATAAACCTCTGAGGAAGGTGTCTGCGCACACCTGCAGGGAGATGGAATATGGTGGAGTTAGTTTAGTCCCTTAAACTATCAAACCAAACATCCATAGAAACACTGAAAAATGTTACTAATCATTGWTTACTTTTTATAGATTGAATGTCAATGAGAGTCTCAAATAATCAAAATAAATCAATTTAAAATACAAATTCTCTGTAGTTATTTAACTCATTATACACTCATGTTTTACTAACAATTGTACTGAGATATAAAAGTATCAGTGATTCATTGTCGCAGTCTATTTCTGTACAAACGTGTATTCTGGCCTGTACACCTCCACCCACACCGGCCCCCTCTTTGGCTCACTCTGAACCCACCTTGGCAACTGCCTCGACATTTACGCTTTAATCTGCTGGAATACACAGTTAAATTAAGACAGGAACTTTTGGACAGTTTTGTTTTAATGATCATTTCTCATTAGTTTGAAGAACTGGATGTTAGTAACAGCCTTGACCACAAACACAAAAATATGGCAACAATTTCTGAACGTGCTCAAGACTCAAGGGCCAAGACTGCACATGTCAGCAACTCATTCGAGGAAATAAAAACATTTTCAGACATTTTTTAGAGTCATTTTTTTGAATGATGTTGGCCAACTAGTCACAGACAGTTAAAATGCTGACATCACACTGCTTCTGCATTTTGGCATAATTCAGTGACGTGGTAATAACGCCACAAAAATGTTCCTGTT
>NW_013952771.1:459799-464402 GCF_001266775.1 Austrofundulus limnaeus
AGACCACCTCAAAAAGCAGGTCTCGGTCCGGTTGTTTGATCCGTATCAGAGTTTGCATGAGTGCATTCACACCTGCACAAAAGGTCCGGACCAACGCTGGAAACAAACTCTGGTTCGTTTAAAGTGGACCAAATGTGTCAGGTGTGAATACRMCCTGAAACTACCTATGTCACTGTGGTCACTCTCCTATTGCTGTCTCTCAAACTGCTGATGGGTCACAGGACTCTTGACCTTTTTTGTATAGAGATCAAAATACGATCAAATACGTCCTTTAGGGGTTTTATGTTACAAAAACAATCTGAGCTCAGGAAAAAAGGCATGCCTAAAGTTTAAATTTCATGTTTTGATTTAAGAAACCTGCAGGTGTCTGTTTTTACTGAAGGTGTCAGTCCGCACTCCGCCGGTCCACCTTCAGCCTTTACTATTTCAGTCACCAGAGAGGCAGGGTGTCTGTGTCCCCTCTCTCCGCCTCATGTGTCATGTGAACGGACAGAGATGCTCAGAACACACGTCAGTAACGATACAGGGCGTCTTCTGAAAGAGCCTTCTGAGTTTCAACGGGAGAAGCCAGCACAAGGAGAACAGGAGCACAGCACGACTGCAGCCTGCCAGGCTCCTCTGCCTCTGTGTGGTGTGGAACTGAAAGCAGAGACTGAGCCTCAGTCTTAGACTGAGTTTTCATTTGAATTTCATATGAGCCTTTGAATCAAACAGAAATGAGAAAATATTCATCCTGTTCTGTTTTTGACCAAAGTCATATTTTAACAGTTTGTCGCCTGAACTTTACCTGTTAGTTTGAAACAGCTAAATGTGAGTTTGCATGTACGTGAACCTTTGCTTTTCACAAAACACATTCATTTGTTTAGGACATTTAGAAATGTTTTCAGTGATGCTTGTCAAAWTAAGCTAAAGCTAGCTGTCATTTCCTCATCCTGACCCACACCTCCGCACTCATCCCCACACTTCAGGCATTTTTCAAATTTGCCTGGCGGCGGGGTTGTGCTTTCACAGGGGGCAGGTTAGTTACACTGTAAAAGCTGCTTACCACAACAACACTTAGATTAGCTGAATATCTACAAAATTTTGTGTATTTACAGCCATTTTTGTGTTGGCTAAGGATACTTAGCTGCCTCTCGCTCAGGTCTGTTAATGAAAACTGGTTTGTGTAATGGAAAAATACTTATTTAGGTCACAAGATATTCAAATGACCAAATCTGGTTTTATTTTATTTTTGGTTATCAACAGATAGGGATGTTTTATGACCAGGACAAGATCTGCAAGGAGTAATCACTCTTGTCTTTGTAATTTATTGCTGTTATATTTCTTTATTTTTTAATTTTTATTTGTTTTTGGCCTAAGCACCTGAGTGACATCATGATCTGATCTGTACATTGAAACAGTACAATATTTAAAGTTAGCCATTGGAACTGCCTGACTGCCTCACTGATGACTCTGTGTTAACCTTTGTATTCTTGTCTACAGCACCAAAAAAAAAAAAAAAAAAAAAAAAAAAAAAAAAAACTAAAGCAACCATTTTACAAAGAACCTTTATTTTTGGAATTTCGTAGTTCTTTTTCATGTTAAATATTCCAACAACAGTTTTCAATTGACTTACCTGGTACAATAAAGTTATTATTATAATTATTGCTTTTAATTCAGTCCAAGTTAGATGGACTCCATCATTCAATCACGTCTATCAATGTAATAATTAGCTTCAGGAAGCTTAATTACAATCCGCCCAGTGGTTCAAGAGCTATTTTGATAACACAACAAACAAACAATCACAGTGACACAGGTAAAAAGGTTATTGCCCTTTTGCCTTTGGCAGTTTYAACAGTCACCAGTTTCACACAGATCAAGTTAGAACTGTAAATTTATTTTATCAGATTTGYTTCTGTCTTTCAGTGAGCTGCTGACCTTTTTATGCTGTTAGACAAGGTCATTGGGAATAATAATGAATAAAATAAAATTAATAATAAATAAATTAGAAATAAAAATTTCAAAATGTGTGAGCTGAGATTTTGCATTGTGAAACTARAGCTTCTCACATGAGTCACCGAGACAAACGCTGGTTGTCAGTTTCCTGCAGCTAAAGCCACACCCTGCCTAGCCTTGAGTAATTGAACTGTTTACCCGCCTTTCAGTAGTTTCGACCTGGGGTCACATTAGTTTGTCCGCGTGTCTGAATCCTCGCTGATGTGGTTGGACCGGCAAAACGTCTCTCAGGCTTTTGACCTCTGCTCTGCATCACTCAAACACAAATTTAGATTTCACACGTAATTGTTGTGTGTGTTTGGATGATGTGTCTGCTGTTTGCTGAAATAGGTGCAACGCAGAAGTGAGGCCCCTTCACACCGCTGATAATGTTTACTGAGGAGCGAACGCCATGAAGGGGGTTTAATGGAGCAAAGGCTGACGTTTATGATCGGTGCGTTTTATCTTCACTCTGCCCACGCTGTTGTTGAGATGGCAGCTTCTGCGGTTGTCGATGTCACATACAGGACCGATGTGTTTAAACAAACAACTTTCTTTCTTCTGCTACAGTCTTCATCTTGTCCCAACCAGCCCACTCCCCCCTCATGTAAAACACGTTTCCTGTCATGGTCAAAACATTCCAGGCATTCCACCCATACAAATGTATCAAGTACCAAATTCACCCACACAGATCACAGATAAAACACATTAACTGCATATATTTAATGGTGGAATTTGCATTTGTGTTATCCTCTTAGAGACTGTGACATTTAACTTGACTTTAACTTTTCTAAATCCCACTAAACTTTTGTAGCTGGAAATGTGCCACACTGCAAGAGTCAGAAGCCCAGTCATGAAGGGATTGTGTGGCTTTTGAGGACACACAAATAAAATACATTTTCACCCGTCCTATTCTCAAAGCCCTCACAAAGGGATGATTGTGCTTAGAACTGTGCTGCCAAACAAACACGCTGGCAAAGATGATCAACATCCTGGAATCTATAGAAGAAATTACATCTGCAATCAACAATAAGAAGCTTGKTGCAGGAGTACTTTTAGATATAAAAAGTGCATTTAATACAATGAATCATGATTTATTTATAAATAAACTGGAAAGCTATGGGATTGGAGAGACTGTGTTAAATTGTGTCAAAAGTTACTTGGAAAATAGAAAACAACATTATTCTTTGCTTGTTTCAGAGATGCGGGGGGGGGGGGGGGCAGCTTAATGCGTAGATCCAGACCTCTCTTACCACAGCCACCTCTTTTGACTCTTCCAAGAAGACTCCAAGGCTTTCCCATGCCAGCTTAGAGACAGTCTCTAGTGTGTCCAGGGTTTTCTCTGGGTCTTCTAGTTGGACATTCCTGGAAAGTATCCGTTGCAGCTTGTGCAACAATCTTCTGTGCAATCAGTTCTATCTGTGTTCTAACACATGCTTTGAACGATCACCAAGGCTAGAAAGGAGTCTGTGTATCYGTATCTATATCACTTTGTGAATAAACTTTACTTTATTCCTTTGTAAACAGTGCCCACAATGACCATGACAAAGAATTGGGCTGTTATAATCATAATTGAGTCAACACTTTTTATTTCCCTTCTAAAATTCACATGTGCTTGCAGATAATTTCAGCACAGAGAGAGAGGAGAGAAGAACAAAYGCTGTAACCTTCCCTACTGTCTCCCCTCGTCAGAAGTCATTAGCACTGCTTCGCAAACAGACAGGAATGACCTCAACACATTTATGACTAAACACTAAAAATCGTCTTTCTGTCCTGGAGGAAAAGGAGAAGCCGATCTCATGACATCTCCTTTTATGAAACTCTGCAGAGCARATGCTCCTCAGATTAAAACTGATCAGAAGCAATGTGAGCGATCATAGTTGGTGGGTGAATATTCGTTTTACTCCCTCGAATTTTGTCATTCTTTTAACAACTCATTTATTTATGTAGTTAAAGGCAACTAAGTGATTTTTTTTCCAGTCACGACCAAACAGTAGTTTCTCTCATTCTGCTGTGGTTCCAGATTCATTGTGGGTGTGTGGACATTTACTTGAAGTTTTCCAACCGCTCATGCTTGCAGTGTGCCCTTACATGGCCTTCCCTGCTTCTCACTGCAGCCTACGAGAAAAAAAACACACTATGTCATAATCTCTATGAGATGAGAGACGCACAAAGCTGTGTGGAAGGAGAGATGTCAGTGAGAGCAGATATCTGCCCTAAGGCGTCTAACTGCCACAAACAAAACATTTGTAAATGCAACGCCACGACCGATGGGAGGAAGACTGAATGACGAAACTGAACTTACGCTTGAGTAGAAGACAAAGGAGGGTAATTACCTTCTAAAAGCTGTAATAATGCTAAGAGTCCTCCATAACGCAGTTTGTGTGATTAACTGGTGCATAAAAATCGTGATAAAACTTGTCACCTAGCAAATGTAAAAGCACAAGAAAGAGTTAAAATCTTTAACAATTTTTTAATAAAGCAAATTCAGTCATGGTAATATCAAAAATAAGTTTAAATAGTTTAAGATTGGTTCAGCTGAAGTGTTTATATTTCAAGTGTCAGAAATTAGCCAGGAAAGGTGATGACCCTGAAACAGATAAGTCTCTATGAAAACACTGACTTACCT
>NW_013952771.1:464462-466925 GCF_001266775.1 Austrofundulus limnaeus
CTTTAAAAATGCATTGTGAATGCTTAATGCTGAACGATTTTTGCAGAACCAACAAAAAAAAAAAAACATGTACTAATATTTTGGGAACTTGTTGTAAAACAGCCAAAAAGGCAGAAAAGCAGAAAAGTAGAAAGCAGGAAGCTGTATCTAGCACAAAGAATAAGAAAGAGCATGTTTGCTGAATTAGGAAGTRAAAAGCAGAAATCGACACAAAAAGGTGAATCTGACTGGAAAAAGCTAAAAATTAGCTAAACATATCTTAAAAGCAGCTTAAATTGTAGAAAGCATCTGAAAGAAGCCTGGAAAGCTTAAATTAGCAGAACGAAGCTAATAGAAGCACAAAAATGTTTAAAATGAGCAAAATAGCTGAAAAGAGCAAAAAGACAGTTAAAAGTTAAGGAAAAAAGCTAAAATTAGGGGGCACGGAGGAGCAGAAGGAATCTGAAAGAAGCACAAAAAAAAACCAAAAGGTGAAAAATGCAGGAAAGGTTGGTTGAACTGTTCTGAAGGATTTTAAGGATGTTGCAGACAGCTCCATTTATTTTCAAAGAGAACAAAAATGGCTGAAAAGGCTAAATATATCAAAAGGCACAAATTGCTGAAATACCAAAAATAAAATAAAAAAAGCCAAAAGCCCCAAAATGTTCAGAAGGAACTGAAAGTTTTGATTCATGAATTGCTGAAATAGTCAAAAAAAATAGCAGAAGAAGATAAGTGACAAATAAAATGGATCATCTCATTAGTATGAATGCTTCATAGCATTCACACTATGGGTGTCAGTCCAACATATGTCTATATTGTTTTATAAGATTTTGGGACTTTTGTAACAAACTAAGCTGACAAAGTTATGTAAAAAAAGTTTAAAATCGTAATTTCTAGTTTCAAAAAGAAATACTGAGCTCAGACACGATGAAAATCAACAGGAGTTTAGATGTGAGGACTCAGAGGGGTACTGGTAGAAAACTACTGCAGTAGGAAACGCTCTGGGTGATAAAAGGCAGAAAYGCCTACAATTCAACACATAAACTGTATTTTAAGTGTAATATTTATAAAAGTACAGAGTTCAGAAAGATAAAAAAGCTCAGCAGATACTCTAAGTTGAACATGTGATGAAAATAAAACTTAACTTTGACTGTGGGAAAATCTGGTGAARACATCAGAAAGTCCCATCAGTCACATAAAGGCCAGCTGTCTGTGACCTGTTTGTATCTGTGATCTTTTTTCTCAGATATTTCAAACCTTGTAATGCTCTGCTACTAAAAGTCAGAGCATYATGACCCAACCACATGTTTTGAGGAATGTTTTATGTGGATTTTCAAATGCAGAGGCTTAAAAACTGTGAAAAAAAAAACAGAAGAGTGAAGGCAGAGTAGACATCTGTAAGCCTCAATGGCACATTTAAAATGTGAAAAGTAGAAAAAAAGGCTAATATGACTAAAACGTTATGATTGTAGCAACTCACTGCTGCACTGCACACACCCAACCCCCTTCAGACTCAGTAAATACTACAGAGATTTAAAAAATGTTTCCTAAAGACAGTAATGAGTTAAACAGAAGACTTCAGTTCTGCTCTATGTTTTCATTTAATGTTTTATATCTTCTTCATCTCTTTGTGTTTCACCCCCCTCCTGCTTTCTGTTGGATCACTCCTCCTTACAGTTCCATCACTTGGACTGGTTCAATCAGTCCTCTCTTTCAGCAGAAATACTTTTTTTAATGATTTGCCAAAAGAAGAAGAAGAAGTAGGAGGAGTGTTTGTGTTATTTTCCAGATCCTTTTATTTCCTACCTGCCAGCTATTTTGGCTTGTATTGTTTGCCAGATTAGTTGTTGCCTGATTTTTGTTTCAAATTTTCCCCCTCAAACAATTCAGTTTGTGTGCATTCAGGAGCCAGATCTACACTCCATAACAAATATAACATTTGAAAAGATGCTGTCCATGTGTTAGAAAAGACGGTTTTAGCCTTTCTTCTCTACATGCTGCATGTGYAGCAGTTTGACGAAAGGTTCAGCTGTTAAAAGCTGACATATTTCATATTAAAGTTGCTGTTGTGGTTACAAGCACTTTGGGATTTGAGCTGTGGTTCATCAACATTCAATAGTCGTGTTGTAGACTTGCTGCAGTATCATATTGTTTCCAGAAACTAACCGAACACTTCAGTATCTCAGTCTAGAAGAAARCAGGTCTAAACACAGTAGGAGTATTCTTTATATTGAGCAGCTCATATTGCCTGACAGTCAGTCAGCCTTCATATGAGTCAGAAACTATTTAACTATTTAACCATACTGACTGATTAGAAATGGAAAAATTAAATAGTCTAACGTGTTTTGAATCAACTTATTGAATGACTGACAAGTTTTGAACTAAACAAATGTTACCTGTCGTGTTTCAGTGCAAAACTTTAAACTTAGACCAACTTATTTTGCAACAATATTTTCCAAGGTCGTAACTTTAGATCTACTA
>NW_013952771.1:474133-484651 GCF_001266775.1 Austrofundulus limnaeus
GGTCGTCATTTCCAGATCTGAGTTCTAAGCTTTGGYAAAAGGAACGCAGCGTTAGGAGCAACATAAATCTCAGACAACWCCTGGAAGCCATGACCTGGAGAATGGAAGAAGAGAAAAATCTCATCACCTCACCAGTGATAAGATTTAAAACATCATCAGGACACAGTGTAGTGTGAAGAGTTCATTGTCAAACTCACATATTAGCAATTTCCTTTATATATTTTTAAAACATTATGTTTTTCTCTATAACAAGTTTAAATGAGCTGCTAAGGTTCCACCTTATTTATTTTACTTAGTTATTGCTGGTTCATGTCTCTCTTTTACCTATTGGCTTTTTCTAAAACATATTATCATGTTTAACTGAATATTTAATTCTAACAAAAAAATAGAACTCTGCAATAAATGAACTGCATGTGCTTTGATATGAATATCACATACCTGTATATTGAATATACCCACTAGTGAGATTCACAAGTAGATCTCCTCAGTAATAAGGAATRAGAGATATGCAGATTCACTTGTTTACGTTCCAGAGTCCTTATCCAACAGCTCATGCTCCAGGCTTCTTACTGAAAACTTTATAAGTAATTTAGACAAGCAGACAAGTGTTAAAAGTAGATAAAAGCATGACTCTTGGCTTTTTTCTCTTTAAAAATGTGAGCAACCTTTACCCACAATCCTCAGCTGTAGTAGTTGTATATTTTTTGACCTACTGACATGCGAAGCCATAAAACATTGCATYAGTTTTGTTTTGTTTTCTTGTTCTTGAGTAAGTTTTGCCTCCTGATTTTTAACTAGCATTAAAATTTCAGCGTCACAGAGAACATGTAAAAATGATTCAACTCTAAAGGAGAACGAGCCTCTGCAGCCATCACCCACGTTCACACATGTTCAACAACCTGCAGCCTCCTTTCAGAGGCACAGATCCATAAATCCTGTCATAGTTTCCAATGAAAGACAAACCTGGCCTTTGCCTCGCTCCATTATTGCTCTGACTCATTCAACGTACACAGAACTGCAGATGAGCCCAGAACTCCTCAGCCTCGTCCTTTTTTTTTAATCTCAGTGGGAACGAAGTGCAAGTGAATGTAAATATGTGATTAAATATGTATGAGCCAGAACACTGACAATCCTTTTGGGTGAAACGAGCCACGTGTGTTTGAGAATGTCACAGCGCGACTTCATCTGGAAGATGTTTTTTCCTCACCTGAACTCGGAGAATGATTCATATAAGATCTCATGAAAATCTTTTCTTACCGCCGACAGGATGTTTCACTTTGACAGGCTCTGGTAAAGTGCTCTACGTGTGCCACAGGAAAAAGTCACACACGCTCACTCAAACACATTTTTCGAGGAATCGCAGAGCATCGGGCTGACGTGCTGAGTTCTGAGTGTTTATGCACGTGGTAGCCCGGATCAGAACCCGTGTGGCCGCTGGCTTCAAAAGAGCGTCATTAATTAACATGCCATTATYAGAGCCGAATGCTGGCTGCGGGAGATTAATGGTGAAAGGATCTGCTGCTGGATTAAAGGTCACATCCTGTGTGTTAATCACCCACCACCCCTGACCCTTGGAGGGAACCACAGTGGAATAAGCACGTTTCTGCCACCTGGATGGGCACCCATCAAAATGACCACTGTTCTTCTGAGCTGAGATGGACAGTTAGTGGGTGACATGGACAATAGGAGGTGAGACAGACATTTGGTGGGTGTGAGACAGTAAGTGAGAGAAATAGTGGGGGGTACAGACAGACTGAGACAGCTGGAGAGTGAGATGGCCACTTGAAGGGTGAGATAGATAGTTAGAGGGTGAGACAGTTAGTGAGATGGACAGTTAGGGTTGAGATGGACCATTAGAAAGTGGGACAGGTAGTGAGGGGCAGAGAAAGATACTTAGGGGTTGATTTAGATAGAAAGTGAGATGGACAATTAGGGGTGAGACAGACAGCTTAGACTGACAAAGAATGTGACAGAGAGTGAGATATACAGTTAGGAGGTGGGATGGACAGTTAGAGAGTGAGACAGACAATAAGGGGTTGACATAAATACATAAAGTGTAGAGTTGTGAGGTGTAAAAATCACGTCTTCTAGTTCTGCGGAACTGCTGCTGCTCAATGAAGAGAGAAACGCTGAAACAGGCTGGTTGAACAGCAAGAATCTTTATTTTGCAGTCCAGGAGATTACAGCCAAAAACCAAATTATGACCTCCAAAGCCAAATGATTCACCAAGTAAGAAAGATGAAGTACGAAGGCGAAGGGTAGGGGCGTACAAGCCTCTTTATAGGTTGCACAGTGTAGTTCAACAGAGGCATCATAAAATTTGTCACGGTATACCTTAAGCATTCCTTTTCCTAATATGGTAATACTCTATGTGCCGAGCTCTGAAGCTGGAAAACCAAGAGACATAACACATCTGTGCATTCCTGAGAAGAGGCCCCCACTCTTGGACACTACAGTTGTAAAGTAACTAAGTACAAATACTTTGTTACTGTACTTAAGTCCACCGGCTCCGCTGCACCCCTTCCCCCCTTCCATAGGTTTTGTTCCGCCACCCCTCCCTCCCCCTTAGCTACCTCTTTCGCAGAGTGGTTTTTTGTGCGCATGCTTGTGTGTGTGGGTTTTTTTTTGTATAAAACACAGGATCAAAGCTCTTTTTTTAACTCATCCTTCCTATGTGTGTGTGTGTGTGTGTATTCTAAACTGCAAAGGTAGCGCACTACGTTGCGCAGGGCCCTGGACATTTGTTCCCCCGTGTTTGTTATGTGTGTGTGTTTCTCTGGACGGATGTTCAAAACTGCAAATTTCGTTCTACATCGCATCTTGATGTTGTGTATGAATGACAATAAACGATTCTTGATTCTTCTTGATTCTTAGGCAGAAATTTTGGTTAACTTCTTTACTTGAGTAATAATATTTCAGCGTACTTTTTACTTTCACTCATTACATTTGTACACAATTATCTGTACTTTCTACTACTTTCATTTTTTTAAAAGGTAAGAAGTAGAAAGTTGTTTCTCCTATTTTATTCCTGGTTGTTATTAAGAAATACACTGTCCTGATAAATTGCACCTCCTGGGTAGAATGAATTTAATTGTGGTTGGATGAGAAGTATAAATATATACCATTCTGACACTATATTACTTTGTACACAGTCCATCAAAGCGACACGCTGTCAGAAAAAATGTTTTTTGGAGAAGTCTCCTCCCAGTAAATGTCCTTTTGGATCATCTTAACCACTCACTTTTACTCAATAACGTTACTTTTAATACTTTAGTAGATTTTGTGTCAGAAATTTACTTTTGATACTTACGTACAAAAAACATCAGGTACTTTAAGACTTTTATTCAAGTAATATTCTTATAGAAGACTAACTTTTACCAAAGTATTTTTATGATGAGATACTTGTACTTTTACTCAAGTATCCCTTTGAGGTACTTTAAACAACACTGAGAAAGTGAGATGGACAGTCAGRAGTGAGACTGACAAAGAATGTGACAGATAGAGTGAGACAGATAGTTAGGGGATGGGTGAACCTGTGGGGGCTGAGATAGACACTTTAGTGTGCGAGACAATCAAGAAGACACTGTGACTTGTGTCTCACTCCCTGAAAGCACACTTATAAGGCAGAGAGAAACACAGAGTAGAAATTAAGCCTCACACAAGCATTGTTCAAAAACTAAACCTTTAACAATCCTAAAAAATGTATCAAATGTTCAGTCACGTAAAGTCCAACTTTCCGCAATGATAGAAGATGCATCAACACTGAAGTACTCTGAAAAAAAAAAAAAAACATTTTACAAGCTAAATGAGAAAAATGAAACTGTGGTTTAAAGTGGTCGTAAAGGTTGTTTTTTTTCCCCACGGCTGCACACGGACACACATGTAAGTGAAACATAGTAACACTGAGTTATTTTAAACAAAACATGAAATATGTGCCTCACACACACTGTGCTGCAAATCAACAATCCAGTCACAGTCTCCTCTCAGTCACACGCGGCCCTTCGCTCGTCTGTTCCCAACACACCCTCAAGTGTGAAAATCCTGGAGGACTTTCCAAGGTGGATGGATTCATTTCTGTGTGCTGAGGGGAGGGAACGCTCACAGGCTGGATCAGCACTTCGATGTCATATTTCTGCAGCCCACACATGCTTCCCACTCTCCCACATCTGACACGACTCCCTCTGATCAGATGTGACTCACCAGCTCTGCTGCTGGAACGCTAAATTCTTTTTCTATTACTCTTTTRCGACAGCTTTTTCCACCGTCTTTGTGTTGTCGTCTCCCGTAGTTAACCACAACAGACTTCCTAACTTTGATGTGTGGAGTGATATTGAAGACCACATTGTTTTTATGAGAATTCACACACTGTCAAAATTACTTCTTTTTTTTATTACACTCCCATGAACACCATTTCACAGCTCTGCCAGTGTACTTTACATTCAGTCCATCTTTGATACGTGCAGAGAATTAAATCCCAGACAAAGGACTTTTGTGCTAATGTACAGGACTTGAGGTCAGGTGGAAGCAGGAATGGGACTGCTCGGTGAGCAGCGGAGGTGCTTACAGAGCAGCATTTATTCTCAGAGGACCCATAGATTCCTGCATCAATGATTTCCTGAACGTAGACTCTTGGTTCCTTGCTTCTTTGATGGGCTATTTTCTCTCCGTCTCAAACGAGAGTGTGCACATTTTAACCTTGGTGTCAGCGCAGGCAGACTGAAGCTGCTGAGTAAAATGTCTCACCCTTCCTCAAGGACGCATTCAGTAATGTAGACTTGTGTGATTTTCTTTGAGGAAAAGTGAGTCTTTTCTTCTGTTTCCATCAAAAGATTGCACTATTGCATCATGTGTTCAATCTATTCATTATGTGAGATTTATAAAATCTATTACACAATAAGGATCTGAGCTTTAGTTATTAACATCTCTAATAATCTGCAATCATCTTTGAGTTGAAAAGGACTCCAAAAGTTTTTTTTTAATTTTATTCATGAGGACAAATGTGCAATTAAAACATTAACATAAAAACATTTGATGCATTGCACCAGATTTAGCCAAAGACTAATTTAAATCTGTAGTCCTCCTAATAATAAAAACAAACAGCATCCAACAATAATAAAAACAAGAAAATAACAGGAAAAAAATAAAAGATTTTGCAATCAACAATAAAAATACATAAACACCCCACCCCACTCTCCAAACACAATTAAAAAGTTATATCACTAAACATTCAATAAAAAACCTGCAACTCCCCCAAACCAAAGCAAACTCTAAAATTTATTACCCAGTGCAATTCAGTGAATGCAACACTGAGTAGATTTAAGATATTTTTAAGATTATTTTTAAAACTAATAAAAGAAATACAGTTTTTTTACACGATCAGGAGCAGCATTCCACTGAGCAGGAACTTCACAGTTCTGCCTGGATGTTCTGGTTATGCTCAGAGAAACAGCTGAATGATAATAAACAAATTTTTGGAAACAGATTGTTGCTAAACTGTTTAAAATTTTGTATACTGTTTCCATTTTTGAAAAAACTCTGAAATTCTCAAAAGAAAGCAAGTTATATTTCTGCACAATCTGACAATGATGGTGTCTTAAGGGCTTGTTGTCCAATATTTTGAGGGCCTGTTTTTAACAAGACTCTACAGGTTTTATTACTGACACATTGGCTTGTCCTCAACATGAAATACAATATGAAATGTGTTAAAAATGAGTGCGTGCATGAATATCTTGGCCGCTTCCAAAGACAAACCAGATCTAACATGTCTAAAATTGACCAAGTTAAATCTAACAGTTTGTGTCATTTTTAATATGTTTCTTGTAGTTGAGTTTAGAATCCAAAAAAACTCCAAGATACTTAAACTCAGTCASAACATCAAATTTTTCAGTCTTGATGTAAATGTTTTAATTTGTGGTGTCCAATTTAGTCTTGGAGRAAAACATACTTTTTGTTTTGTTTACATTTAAAGTCAGACAGAATTGATTTAACCAGTCAACCACTCCTTCCAGAGCTTTGGTTAATTTCTCAGCCACAAGTTGARCCGTTTTAGCATGTGTGTACAGAACCRTGTCATCCACATATAACTGGACTTCTRCATCATGACAAAACTTTGGAAGGTCATTGATGTAAAGACTAAAAGGCAGGGGTCCAAGCACAGATCCTTGAGGTACACCCATTTGTGCATTGTAGGAAACTGGAATGTAAATCTTTGATTTTAACACATTGCATTCTGTTGTATAGATATGATGCCAACCAAGAAAGGKTTTAAGATGAGAAATTAAGGTTTGATAATTTGGAGAGGAAAACATTGTGATTAACTGTATCAAAAGCTTTATGCMARTCTAARAAAACAGCACCAACAACTCCACCTTTATCAAGTTGTAGTCGTATCTGCTCTGTAAGGTATATGATGGCTGTTTCTGTTGAGTAGTGCTTCCTGAAGCCAAACTGTACAGGGCTTAAACCTGGGTTGCAGCCATTTAGATAGGTTGTTAGTTGTTTTATGATCACCTTTTCTACTACTTTTGATATTACCGGCAAAACTCACTTGTTTATAGTTGCTAACATCCTGACTATTTCCAGATTTAAAAATGGGAATGACAACTGCTTGTTTCCAGTCATTTGGAAAGAAACTGTGTTTGAGAGAAAGATTCACAAACATCAGATATATATCCGATTTAAAACCACATACTGAAACGGCCTGCGTCAGATTTGAAAAAATCGGATTTGTCGCGTTCAGACTGTCATAAAAAAATCRGATATGAGTCAGATGGGTCAAAAAAATCGGATTTGGGTCGGATTTGCCTGCAGTGTGAACGTAGCCTAAGTGTGTAATAGGGAGGGTTAAGACATCCATATGCTGTTTGACAAAAACTGTGTCAGATGAAAAACATCTCTACTTTTTGAATTTCTTAGAGACTGAATWATTTTCTTGACTTCCTGTTCAGTAACTGTATTCAAATTAAAGCCCTCTTTTGGAGTTATCAACTGTTCCTGATCCTTACCTTTAAAACCCTGTCCCAACTCCTGAACAGACTGAATAAAAAAAGAATTAAAAGAAGAAGCAATGATGCCCTTATCTTCTACTGTCCTTCCATCGACACTAAGCCTGATGTCTGTTGTGGGGTTTTTCATTCTTCCTGTCAAGATACTAATACTTTTCCAAATTTCTTTACTATTACGTTTAGCCTGATTTATTAATCGAAGATAAAATTGTGATTTTGCTGTCCTCAATTCTTTAATCACTTTATTTCTTGGACTTTTATAAGTTAAAACATCTGTGGCTCTTTTGGGTTTTTATAGCCTTCTTTAGTGCAGAGTCTCTGCTTTTCAGTAGTTGCCATTGTTGATCATTGAACCAGGTAAGGTTGAATTTGTGTTTATTCTTCTTCTGAAAATTTACACTGAACTTCTCTCTAACAGCATTAACCTTATTTGTAAATAACTGACATCTATGTTYRAGATKTTCAGATGACAACACATCATCCCACTCTGTAGAATCTGTTTCATATTTTAACATGCACTCTTTGCTTTTGGTATACAGAACTTTTTTAATGACACAATGTTTGTGTCCTATTTTGAAATTGTTTTTAGTTAGTTTCCTTGCTAGCAATGTTAGACTATGATCAGACAGTCCAGTTATCAGATTATAAGTATTTTATCACATTTTCTGGTTTATTGGTGAATTCGAGATCTAATTGTGTACTTGTACTTTTTGTTATTCTAGTCAGACCTTTTATCAATTGTTCCAGATCGAAGATTACTTCCCTTCATTTTATAATCTCTGTCTTCTACCACTTATCAACAGTGAAGGTCGTGGAGGCAACAGGTCCAGTAGAAAAACCCAGATATTTCTTTCCCCAGCAACACTTTCCAGCTCCTCCTGGGGGATCCCATGGTGTTCCCAGGCTAGAGAAGATACAAGTTCTGGGTCAGTCTTGGGRCTTTTCCCCAATGGAACATGCCTGAACAACCCCAGAGTAAGAAAGAGTCCATCATCTTTCCAGGAGTTGGATTCCAAAGCCCAAGCCATAGAAGTAAAGCACCCTGTATACTCCAGCCAAACTGCCAAAATTGGCTCGTTGCATGATGAAAAAAATTATTGTGTGATTGGTCAGAAGCTCCTGGGTGTGTTTGTTTAGGCTGGAAGTGCTCAGACACTGCRTTGTGTTTCAGCTACTTGCTTCCAGAATGCAACTGTTGTGTCTGAAGTTCCAATGGAAAGAAACCCATGCAGTGATGTACACCACAGGGTTTCCCAGGAGCTCAGTGTGGTGTSTCTTAAAAACTATGAAAGGTGTGTACRAAAACAAAAATGGCAAACAACCACATCACCACTCATCCGCTGTTCGACTTTGAATTGAGCATACTGGGCTCTTAAGCCCAACTATGTTTGGTGTTGCTCAACCTCAAACACTGAATCCTAATCCACCAGTAAGTTTCTGTGTCCCTATAGAGCTACTTTATGCCATTCGGAATCGCCCAGCTCACATCAGACCTGACCTTGACGGTCCTCTCAGGTGATCATACAGAGACACCATCCTGTCTTTCTTTTGGACTTAGCCTGGTTGAGCTGCAGAAGCCAAAGCTCAYCTGCCAGGCGTTTGCTGGCAAGCTCCCCTGCCCCAGGTCTGGATCTAGGGAGGTGTCCMAGTTTTCCTTGTCCGTGCGAGGTTTCCTGATGTCAGAGTTGTTTTATTCATCAAGTGTAATAAATCGCTCCTGGTCTGACCCCTCCCCTGAGGCCCGTTTGCCATGTGAGACTGCACCAGGGGCTGATGCCCCAGACAGCATAACCCCCAGGATTACAGGGGTACAAACCCTTCCACCTCATTAAGGTGCCAATTCTGTGGAGAGAGATTTTTATRATAACAAACATAAAATTATCGAAGTCAGTTGTTGAAAGTCCTCTAATTAAATCACTTAACTAACCTTCAACAGATAATTTCTCACTCAGACATCTTCCAATTTGTGGTGAACCTTTYTGAAACCTTGAACCATCGTCATTTTGGTTCCTCAGAAAGAAAAAGAAACAYATGAGTCATGTCCAGCGTATCAAGTAACTCTTCATTCAATCACACCCTGTTTTGTCACTTGTACTTTAAAGTAGACCATAACTGATAAAATAAACATCCTGAAATGCTGGAGGAGTCTTGAAACCAGCAACTCGACCATGAAACAAGTTATGAAAATAAACTGTAATAAGAGATAAAGTGAGAATAGGATGTAATTATGTGAGGTAATTTTCTCAAATTGGCCACTTTCGGCAGCCTAAGACTAACCATTATTCATTAGCTGAAGACTTGGATTTATTTTATATTTCTGAAAGCAATCCTCAGTTAAAGTAGCTCTGTGTGTCTGTCTGCCATTACACTGTATGTGATAACGAGACAATTTAT
Source organism: Austrofundulus limnaeus (assembly GCF_001266775.1). Lineage (NCBI taxonomy): Eukaryota > Metazoa > Chordata > Actinopteri > Cyprinodontiformes > Rivulidae > Austrofundulus > Austrofundulus limnaeus. The sequence goes on from NW_013952771.1 coordinate 483,532, forward strand.
GAGGATTTTTCAGGGTGTGGCAAATATACATTTAATGCTAAACCATGTTGTGCTTTAACTTAACCTAAGCATTTCATTTCTTAACTATAAATATTGTTTACTGTTTACTAAAACAGATCTATGTGACAGAAATTCTTTGGACCTTTTTGTCCATTTTAAATATCCCTCTGAGTTTAGTATTCACTTTGCTGCAACTGTTAGAGACTAGTTGGCAGTTTTAAAATTGTGAGAAAGTAGACAAATAATCAGCTGCTGTCTTGCTGAACTCTGGGAGTTTGCAGCCATCCAACCAGCGARGTGTGTGGACACATTTTCTTTTTAAATTGCAGTTATTTTTAGTAGGTCTTCATGACTTACAAAACTKCATTCTAGTCCATGTGCACTACTTTATTTTTCATCTCTGCCCAAGTTGTGCCCACCTGACCAAACTTCCCATGAATTGGAACTCAAGCCCCGCACTGTGGCTGAGTCAGGGCGGTTTTTACAAACACTTTGATGCACATTTTATCTTGCAGTTAAACACATTATACACGTTGTGAAGTTAAAAATACATGTTACCATACAGTAGCAAATAAAAAAAATAAAATTGTGGCACTTCACATAAAATACAGCTCAGACCCTCTAGAAACGCAGGACCTRAGTTGAGCAGTGGTCAGAGCTGTCGCCTCACTTCAAGAAGGTCATAGGTTCAAACCCAATTGCAGCCTTGCTGTCCACAGCTTGCATTGTCTCTCCAYGTATATGTTGGTGTTCTCTGATTTCACAAACCAAAAACCATATGTGTCAGCTTATGGTTACTCTAAACCATCATTAGTTGAGTTTGAAGGTTTTTTTGTCTACATGTAGCCCATGAAGGACTGTTGACCAGTAGAGTGTACCATGCCTTTTGCCTGGAATCACCAGCTTCTCATGAAACTGCACAAAACATCAGATAAGAAAAATGTATAAATGAACTGAAAAGGGTTTGAGGCACCAGTGAAAATTAAAAAAATTTTGAGAGAAAATCGGGGACATTTTTAGAACACGCTGAAAATCTATGTGACACAGATGGTGTGACCGTGCGACCAGGGTTGGCCCAAGGCACAGGCAAATGCTAAGGGTGTCATCCACACCACAAATA
>NW_013952771.1:485079-486467 GCF_001266775.1 Austrofundulus limnaeus
TTACCGTGTAATTATGTGGTGATTAGGGTACAATTTTACTATGTAATTAATTGTCTGCAGTAATTTAGCACTTACCTGATAATGTATTACAATTCACTATGTCACACCTAAATAAGTAATAGGTAATTTGGACAGTTTTAAAGTTGTATTTTATTGCAATTAACCTCTTACCCCAAAATTTAGTTGGATTCTTTTGGTTATAAATATAGTGTTGGGTTACTGTTGAAAAGTCATTTGATTGTAGTCACCCAATAAAGGTAGTTTTACTAACAATAGTTTTTTTCTTTTGTACCCTAATTACCACATAATTGCGTAGTGATAAGGTAGTAGTAATTACCATTCAATTACAATTTTATTACCTTGTAATTACATGGTAATAAGGGTACCGTAAAGGAAAGCGTTACCGTTTCAGTTCTGAGTTCTGAGGAGATTGTATTTTGTATTTGTGTGTTGGTGTGTGGTTTTTCTACTCACCTTCCAGATCTGGAGTGGCAGGAGGAGGTGCTCTCAATTACCGACCTGTTCTGGATCCYGCTGATGAGGCTCGCTCCTATTTAAGCTCTGGTGGAAGTTTCATTCTTCGCTGGATTATTCAGTCACCTCGGTACTGCTTATGACAGCCAGTAGTTAGTTTCCTATTGAGCTCTCAAGTAACCTTTGTGTTTTTGTGTATTTCTCGAGGAAGATTTTCRGTGGAGTTTTTGTACTCACCTGCCTGTGACTGTGGAACCTTCTCTTGGAGATTGCTTTTGGAGCTTGTTTTGGACACTGCCTCTCCTCCGCCCTGCCACTTTCCTGCAATCTGAAAAACACACAATCAAGCTCTCAAACTGGAAACTGAAATACTCACSTCCTGGMTCCTTTGTGCCTMCTCCTCTGTGTCTGCCTCCTCCGTAAAACCTGTAAGAGAAGCAATCATTCACAAACTCTTGAAGATTACCTCGAAACAAATKATTAATTTACTTACCTTCCTCTCCAGGCCCTGGTTTGACCAACTCCTCACTGTAAATAAAAACACTTTAACTTTTACTCTGAGTCCTTGTTTTGTTATCAACTTTGGCTTGAACTTGGATATTCCATTTGTAAATCCTTACAAGTTCAGATTAAAGTCTGGTTTTCAGTGTTCTACCTTCAAAAATACTTATTTTAGGTTGCTTTTATTAATCTCAAGAATGTAGTAAAATGCTCTCCAAATGGCAGGAAAATGCATAGTTTTGAATAGATCTTTTACAAAAAAATTTTCAGGGGTGTGTACCCCTAGAACTGCTTCACTCTACAGCTGCTCGTTAACATGAACAGGTGTTCCTCGTTGCTGTCAGCAAATGTTGGCATATGATGTCGACTTCAGGCATTCTGTTTCAAAATTAAGTATTTTAACTGGACAACCT